>NC_051232.1:12496655-12581655 GCF_015220715.1 Pygocentrus nattereri
CTAACTTTGTGTAAATAGACCACAATATAGAAATATGTCCACATGCAGTTGTGACTGACGTGTTTCTTTTTATCTGAATTCATACAAACACTTTCATTTTATAGTAAATTAGTTTGGGCTGGTTTATGTTTATGAACAGACGCCTACAGATCAACATAGTAAAGGAGCTCACCTGTGATCCTGAGTTTAAAGCCAGTTTTTATTAAACTTAAACTTGGAACTAAGTTGTAAATAAATCTTAAACTGAAACTTTGCTTGTGTGTAAAAGTGATTTCAGAGCCACTCGGTTCTCCTGATGGAAACTGTTTACCTTCAGTGTTTTGTGCTTCTGATCATTTTAATAGACGTCAGCGTCACTAATTAATGACGTTCTATTAAAAGACTGGTTTACCAAGAGAGACGCTGGAGGACTTTCACCTGAAATGAGTTCATGAAGCCAGTCTGGTTATAAAAATGATAACAGGACATCAGAGCCATAATTAATCTTTTAGTACTTTTACTTTATACTTAAATACATTTGAAGGCAAATACTTTAGTACTTTTACTCAAGTTGAGGTCTAAAGGGAGGAACTTCTACTTTTACTGGAGTAATATTTTACCTTGAGTATCTCTACTTTAACTCAAGTACATGATTTGTGTACTTCGTCCACCTCTGCCAAAAGAGCACCCTAACCCAGTCGTTCAAATTTCAGAGATTGAATGAAAAACTGGTGTGGAGCTCATTTTGTGCCAAAAGCTTTGAATAAAATAATAAAATCCACTAAATATTGTGTCAAAGTGTCCAAAATATGTTGCAAATATAAAGAATAGGGCTTCAATCGAACTTTTCAAAACGATTACTACTAATTTTAACTCATTTTCTGATATAAACACATTATCCCGTTTTTGCTTTGTTTTCTGTTTGCTGATTTTGCTGGTATGTTTCTTTGGCTTCTGACTTTGGGCACTTTTTTTAACAGGGGGTGAGTCTTCAGCTGCACTCTCTATTGGTTAAATGCCCCCCAATACGATAGAATTTGTACCCTCCCAAACAATAATGACACCAGGTGCAATTTTCATGAGACTATCTAGATGTATAGGAGTGTGTTTATGTAACCATTACAAATATGTTTTCCCTTCTCATTATATAGTGTTTACAGCTAAAACCGTAAAATTGTGTAAAATATAACATAATTTCATATATATTATGTAGTATTTATTTATATATATATATATATATATATATATATATATATATATATATATATATATGGGTCCATATTATTGTATTAATTCAATAATCTAATTAATATAAATAGATATTCTAAATACCACCACTTGGTAGTCAAATGTGTCTCCAGTTAATCGGTCTGAAATCAGATGGCTGTCCGATTCCTCATTACGGACACAAACAGCTCAAGCTTAGCCTCTTGTTCTTGTTCTTGGCTTTACTAACGTATGTGCTTTTCTTCAGTTGGCACTGCAGCCACGTGCTTTAGGAGCTGTTTAGATATGTTTTTAATGTTCCTGTAAGTCGTCTGCAGTTTGACTTGAACAGCAGCTTCTGTCCATATTGCTATAAAGTCCCCAACCAAGTGAGTCCAGAGAACTTGTAGAGAGGAGAATTCCCGCCCTGCAGTGTCTTCTCAAACGCTAGAGGGCGCTCTCGAGCGAGTCCAAAATGAATGGGTTGATATGGCGCATCTGACCAAAATCATCGTTTATAAAGGCTTAAACCTTTTTAGTGCAAACGAATGCACTCATTTGCTGAACAGTGAATGATAAAATTTGATATTTTAAGAGCTTTTAAACTCGAGCTACAGGAGTTTAAAACGGCACCTCATGTGCATGTTCATGACGTCAGTAAAGCCTGCACAAAAGCCGTTTACTGTAGAAAAGGGAACAAACAGGTGAGTTTTCTTAGTTGTTTAGTGAAATACATTCTGCTGCTTTCTAAAATGAAAGATTCTGGGCGAGCGAGTAGAAACAGTTTTAACTTGTCGTTTTTAACCGTTGAGCTCCATTCACGCCCATTCATTGAGGACTCACTCGCGGGCGCCCCCTGCTGATTAACCGCCCTGTTTTATATAATAGGAGGAGTAGGGAGCGGCCAGGCTCCTCATAAACCGGCTCTGGTGAGTCCTCCACGATCATCTTCCTCGCAGACGCGGGTCACGTGTCTGGTGGCGTACTGCATGGGGAAGAGTTTTGGTAGTGGAATCTGTCACGGACAGATAGTGTCGCTTAAACGCGTCTCGGACCACCTCTAGAAGTGGGTTGAGTGACCGGATTTGGGTCCGTTTTAAATGTGTTTACACTAGCATTTTATGTGGTTTGGCCTTATTCAGATATAGTCCTAATACTCAAGACGCATTGAGTGACCAGGTGTAAACAGGGTCTTGGGGACCTGAGCAACAGTCTTTCCCACCTATGTCACTTTTATCACTGTTCCTATAGAAACACTAGTTCAAATGGCTAGTGTTTCTATAGGAACAGTGATACAAGTGACATTTGAAGCTCGATCCATGACCTAATAACAAACCCTCTTTCAGTGTCACTTGGATCTTTTGTCATCGTGACCCAAAACTGAGGTCAACTGGGCCTGCTCAGCATTTTATACCCTCCACAGAGAATGGCAGGATGTCAAGGTGTCGCACGTTCACCTAGAAGCATCTGCGCCTACGTTTCTCCACTCGTTTATCATGATTTTTCCTTTGTTGGCCATCTGTACATTCACCACTGCCCATTTCATGAGCTCAACACTATAGGTATACAGTGGAGCCCATCTATTGCATGGACCATCAACCCCCAACTACCCCAGGCATTAATTATCAGTTTCTGATCACAGAACTTCTGTTGATCAGTTATTTTCGAATGGTGGATCATTATCAGCACAGCAGTTATGTTCATACCTGGTATGAGTGAATCAGTGGTGTTGCACTGGTGTCAGAAGTGGCCACTGATGAAGAGAAAGAGGATGAAAAACAAACCGTGTTTCAGATGAGCTGCAGTTTCTAGTACACAAGCAAGATGGAGCTACAAGGTAGGGTTTTCTTAAAAAAAGCGGCCAGGAAACGAGACGAGACACTCCATTGCTACATTATTTATTCTTGGTCAGTCATTCAAACTCATGGCAGCTGAATGTTACCTCAAACAGTCTTATATCTCTCTGAAATCTTAAACAAAATATAACCAATATGTACAATTATTGTATTAAAAAATACAAAATGTGATACAGACTTCGCCATGTGTCTTTTTAAAAGACATAGAAATACATGTGGTATGAAAAGATGGGGCTTGGAAGGGAGATGGAGACTTGGGAGGCATTCTAACAGTTCATTTCGCTTGAATTAAAGCATATGTAAAAATAAAGAAAGTAGCTATGCAATAACTTTTTATAAACAAACAACTACGTTAACATTCTAGTTTTACACTTTTCCATTTGTGCAACAGTTACAGTTTGTGCCTGATACCACTTGATTGGCAAAGAGAGGAATGAAACTGATTCAGTAATAAAATACACCATTATTTAAAAAAAATAATAAAAAAAATAAACAGTAATACTAATGCTGGTGATCGCATTTGGAAATCGAAGTGGGAATATAACCAGAAGAGAGAACATGATTCAAACCATTACAACATCATGATCGACTGAATACTGATGTTAACACTGAATTACGTTGTTTCTGAGGTCTAATACAGGCAGCTTCTCCATGTCTGAAGAGCAATAACACCCACTCAACACTCACACTCTGATTCAAGTAATTTTACATGCACCACACACACTAAACGTACACACATCAATAGACTGCGTTGACTTCAGACAACAATTAAAATAACACTGTTTCCAAGATAAAACTACTTTCAATGTAAAAACAGAAAAGTAAAATAAAACAAAACAATCTTTTGTTCAAGTTGTCCATCTTCCTTCATCATTCAGTTTCCTTCAAAGTGCCAAAACATCTCTTCTTACTCATCTCACAGTGATCGTAAAGAACGTTTTGTGGTGTTCAGTCTCTCATCCACAAAGTCTGTTCCCCTCATGGAGTTGACTGACAGCTACAGGCACCAATCAGATGACAGCAGAAGTAGAGAGTCTGGATGGGGGCGTGGTCTGGGTCTGCTGTGCGGACTGGCCCCAGGTTTCAGTGAGATCGTGAATTTTACCAGCGTGCTACATTAATGAACAAACAGCCTCAGCGGAGCGTTTTCATACCGCAGAGACCTGCTCGTTTTCTGCAAAGAGGAAAAGAGAGATAATATGTTAATGTTAGACCTTAAACAGTGTGGTCAAACACAGTGGAGACACGTTCGATGTGTGAAGTTCCACTTTAGTTTCGCTCTGGAGCCACGAAACTAACAAGGCTAACAAGTAGAAGAAGCTCGCAGCCACCAGATTAGCATCATGTGGACAGCATGGCTAAATAATCAACCTCAAACCAAGATGAGCTGTCAGGTAATCCCTAATAGACTTCTTGGAGGTCTTCATTGATGACGAATTGGGTTCCGACCACAATCTGCCACACATGCGCAAGATAAATGAAAGGCAAGAACAGATTCTGTTTTCACAAAAGTGTCTCAAGAGAGAAAATCTTACATGTGCTTCTATTTTAAAAAGAATAAAAATACACCCAAGAAAAAAGATGGGATAAAATATTTGTCTTCAAAAACGTTTGTCTTAAGAACAACTGTAAGCACAAGTGGAATTCCAGAAGAAGAAATGTTTAAGTATTTTCTTTGTCATATGACAGTCTGATACTGTCAAAATGATGAGGGTAGCCTCAAACTGTAACTTCTAATGAGTTTCATTCTATACAACTTAAAATAAACCACTGGATTTTCCCGTTGAACTAGAAATGATGGCTGAGGAAATTAGCTTGCTGTTTGCCAAATGCTTTAAAATCTAATTTCGTTTTATCCTCATTTCACCGCCCTGGTGCTCTGATGTGATCAAAGTGAATAGCCAGTTTAAGAAAACATGGTAGAATTTCTATTTATCTGTAACAATGTAACGTGATGTTGATAATGTACATGACAAATCATCTTTAGCCTACATACAAAACAATGAAGACTTTCTAAAGAAGAGAATATTTGAAATTTTTATGAGAATGTGAATCCGGCCACTGATGCATTAGTCAGGTAAGGTGGGGGTGGGCGGCAGCACGCTAGATACAGGTTGTAACTAAACTCAGCAGGAAAGCAGATCTTCAGGCAGTGGTGTGTCCAGACCTATGTTAGAGATCATGAACCAGTCGGCATTATTTGTAATAAAAAGACTAAATCAAAGCTGATAAGCTGACGGCAGGACACACACACTGGCGCCATCTCGACTTGTGGACGCATATATAAACAATCTAGGTGTGAAAATGGACAATGGTTTTAAATTAGACAGATTAACTCCATCTTTTCCAAATGTACTCTGATCTACGGTAAATCTGTTTATCTTTCAGAAATTTTGAA
Source organism: Pygocentrus nattereri (assembly GCF_015220715.1). Lineage (NCBI taxonomy): Eukaryota > Metazoa > Chordata > Actinopteri > Characiformes > Serrasalmidae > Pygocentrus > Pygocentrus nattereri. The sequence goes on from NC_051232.1 coordinate 12,502,095, forward strand.
AGGGTTATACGTGCTTTTACTCTGTCCAGACATGGCCACTGCTATGCCCTCTATGTTGATGTTAGTCAGGCCTCCTCTTCACGCTTACAGTTGGTCCAGAACGCTGCAGCTCGTCTTTTAACAGGAACACGCAAGTGTGAGCATATTGACCCCCGTACTGGCCTCTCTTCACCGGATCCCTGTACGTTTTACGATTGAAAGATTCTGATTGCTTGTAAATGGTTAAACGAGCTCCAACCTATTCTGACCTAATACAACCATGTGCTCCATTAAGGGCACTTAGCTCTGCTGATCAGTCCCTTTCAACTGCCTTTAAATCAGAACAGGGGAGGATCCTGCTTTTTCAGTTAAGGCCACTTAACTCTGGAATCAGTTGCCTTTACATGTTAGGTCGGCTCCTACGCTTGGTTTTAAAATCACATCTTAAAACACATTTTTTGCTGTTTAAGCTTTTGTTTCAGTGTGAGAGTCGCTCATCTTTCATGTTGTTGTTACAGTCTTACTGTTCATATTTGTCTTTCATTATTTAACTAGTTCTGCTTTTTATTGACTGTTTTATCAGTTTTCCTACACAGATTGTACAGCACTTTGGTCAACAGCTGTTTTTAACTGTGCTCTATAAATAAATTTGACATTTTTGAGGTGGAGGCAGAAAAAAACATTTATATTATGTAAGGGAAAAACAGTAAAATAGTAAAAATATATAATAAATAGCTTTTATAAATAACCTCCCACTTAAACAATGTGTTATATATGTGTGTATAACAATGTGTTATACATTATATTATATATATATTCATACTCATATATGCATTTCTAAGCGCTCGGTGTAGTTGTGATGAGTGTAGTCCACCTACTTCAGACACAGCACTGTGTCCAGGAGGATGGCTGGGTACTAGAGCTGTATGCTTATCCTAAAAAATCAGCAGTAACTGCTGAACAGAGTAAATTTGACTTTGTTGAACTACTTTTCAGTCTTACAGTTTCTAAGCTATTGTGCATCCTTCAGACAGACCATCAAACGGAACTACAATTCCTCACCATCACATGGCGCTCGCCGCGGTGAAGGACAGTGAGTGTATCCGTGCAAGCGGCTGGGCAAGCGTGATTGCGGAGGTGGTTCTAAGTCACATGACCTCTTCATGAGGCGAGACCTTTGCAGGGCTGAGTTGTAATCGGGTGGGCGTCGACCGTGTGCGTAACTGTGGCTGAGCTCCTCTGCTTCGGCCACCGACAGCGCGGTGTAGCCGGGAGGAGTGGGCGGGGGCTCGCGGAATCGGCGCTCTCTCCGACTTGCCAGGGTTTTCGGCACCTCGTCCTTCCCCCCTCTACGTTTGATTGTCCCCGTGTCGCCTTCGGAATCATCACCCCAGTAAGTGATGGGCGTGGCCGAATGACTCCGTCCCATTGCTGGCACCTCCGACAGCGTCTCCCAACTGCGGCTGTCATAGCAGCCTATGCGTTGTGGAATGCTCTGTATGTTGTCATGCGAACCACTGGAGCAGGAGGTCCAACTGCCCCGCCCACTGTCCGCTGCATCCAATGAGGCGCGGTCGCACTGGTCCTGGGTCAGTGAGTAGGAACTGAGACAGAAGAGACGCAGTAATTGTAAATTAGTAAATTGTCTTGTGTAAATAAATGAATGCTAACATAAGCTCGGGGCATAACGAGGTTCAGTTTCAATACCATTTTCAATTCTGAGCTCAAAATACAATTCATTGGCTGATATTTTGTATGTTAATTAAAAAAAGCTCTAATTGTATGCTACACAGATTTGGGTCAGATAACTAAATGCTTCCAACACAACACAAGGTCCACACGATCCTATCCAACCCACAAAAGTATTTTAAATTTTCTATTTATATTTGCCTGTTTCACAATGTGCTGCACTATAGTTCCCAGCATGCACTGCAACGTAATGTGCTCCAGCTCTCTTACCCCAACAACAATCTATAGGACAGCGGTTATACATTTCTGCACAATTCAACTCCCGTCATATCACCAAAATGCATTTCAGCTGCAGTTCTTGGCAGGCAGGTTTAAAAGACCTGGGGACATATACATTTTGAATATTTCAAGTAGTCATGAAATATCTCGAGGTCTACTACAGGTGTCTGTGTTTTACTGTTGATGCTTTTGTGTGTGTGTGTGTGTGTGTGTATGTATATTTTTTTTCTTTTTTAAAGGGCAAGTTCAGGACACAGCACAACATTAATTAAAATGAAATAAAATCTTTGTTTCCTTTGGTCTGCAGATTTGAAGATTTTTTTACACGGCCCTTTTACTTCAGTCTGACAGCCTTGCTCTAACAAAGCAAACTCCAAAAACTTCATCACCCAATTATTCACATAGTTTTAAAGCATCAGAATTCCCACAATTCAGTTTCTTTAAGTGGCAACAGATGAGTCTAAATGCTCTTCCATGTGTTGACCATATATTCTGTTTTTTTGTTATGGGTCAAGGGCGGCACGGTGGCGTGGTGGGTCACAGTGGGTGACCGGGGTCCTCTCTGTGTGGAGTTTGCATGTTCTCCCTGTGTATGCGTGGGTTTCCTCTGGGTTCTCCGGTTTCCTCCCACAGTCCAAAGACATGCGGCCAGGCCAATTGGGTATGCTAAATTGCCCCTAGGTGTGTGTGTGAGTGACTGTCTTTGTCTGTCTGTCTGCCCTGCGATGGGCTGGCGACCTGTCCAGGGTGTATCCTGCCTTCTGCCCGATGACCGCTGGGATAGGCTCCAGCACCCCCCTCCCCCCGCGACCCTGACGGAGAAGCAGCTTGGAAAATGGATGGATGGATGGATGTTATGGGTCAATTAAATGCCCAAACAACATCTTTCTGGAACTTCTATTTCTGGGCTTTGTTTTAAATGAATTTACGGACTGGAACCAGAAGCCAGCTGTATGTTCTTTTTGACTCTTCATAACAGTGTTCAGAGTGAACATTCACAAAGCTTCTCAGAGTAGAAGCTCTGATCTAGAACCTGTCAGTAAAGTCACAGTATATAAAACAGGAATCTTATCCTTAGATCTATTCTGAGAAGCTCAGTGAATACAGGCCCATGACCTGACTGTGTTTCATGTTTTTGAGGTTGGCCCGAGTACCTTAACTTCTCAATAATTTCTGGAACGACTGATAGATAAACAAACAAACAAACAAAATAATGTTCTTACCCGAGGCTGATTTGGTCCGGCTCCGTCCGGTGTGTGTTATGAGCGTGTGTATGTGTGTGAGAGAGCCCGTGTGTGTGAGTGTGTGTGTGGTCATCGGTCATGATGAGGTCAGAGGACGAAGAGCTCAGGAGACTCAGTTGATCAGGTGCTTCAGACACAGCCAGGTACGGCCCTACGGAACAGACGCAGAACAGTTAGAACGCACACACTCACCCTTCATGAATTAACAGTGAAAATATATCTCTTAGGCCAGTATTTCCAGGGGATTTATAGGCACCTATCGATTAGTTTGCTTAGACAGAGATAGAATCAGTATAGCTACTCATTATCGGCCTATACTTAAAGATAAGATACCTGTATTTATACTGGAAGGCAAAACTGGTATTGGTGCAACTCTCCTCAATGGTTTTGTCACCTTATAAAACTTGTGTCTGTTTCTCTGAATGTAGAGCTCAGCCAGATTCAATAACACCAAAAGCACCTAAACAATTAGCGCAGTTAAGAATGTAGCACCTTTTCTGGGTGTGACGCTGGGTGAAGTGGGTGGGGAAGACAGCAGAGAGGAGGCGTTTGATTGGTTGTCATCTGGCTGCGTTCTCTGCCTCTCTTGCCCCTCCTCTGAGAGAGAGAGAATCTTCTTTAAGGACCCCGGTGATCGGGCACCTAGACACACACACACACACACACACACACACACACACACACACACACATTTAGAAGGGATCTTTCTGAAAAGCTGACTGAACATTCTCGGGACATTCCTTCACAAGTCTGCACTTCTAACGCAAACTTCCTTTTCATTATGTTCGTCACTGAGAAGTTCTCTTTAAATTCTGCGGTTTCATTCTTTTCTTTATAACCAAATAAAAGCAAACAAAAGTGTTATATATCTTGTACCCCAGGTTACAGCATACCTACTAGGGCAAATTCAATTAGAGGAAGTTAAATGCATTAGATATATGGTCCATATGCAGACACATCTACAGTTTTATAAAAGACTCATAAAAAATAACAAAACAAATATGTAAACATGTTTATCTTACCAAATGGGGGCAGTTCTTTGCCAGGTGGCTTCTTGCGAGATGGTTGGTTTGGAGTGGAGCTTCTCTGACTGGCTGGAGAGGCGTCAACTCTCCTCTTTTCTGCAGTCGTCTTACACACTAACACGTGCAGACACAACAACAGATAAAACAGACGAACGTACACACTTTGCATTTATCACAAAAACGACCAACATTAACAAACATCCTACAACAATCAGAGCACAAGAACTTTAAATGAGAAGACATTCTATTACACAGTCATACATGTACAAACCCAAATCCAAAAAAGTTGGGACAGTAGGAAAAATGTAGATAAAAGTTCTTTTTCTCCTGTATTCAATTGGAAATCCCACAGAAGACAAGATGCTTAATGTTTCAACTAGTTGTATACATACTTATATCCTATGTTTGATTTCTGCAACATACAAAAAAAGTTGGGACAGGCATGTTTACCACCTTTCTTTTTAACAAGTCGCTGACATTTCTGGATGGACTTCAATCTTAACGTGCATTTGTAGATGCAGCGATGAACTGTGTTTACTGACAGGCTTTCCTGAGTATTCCTAAGGCTATAATTCTGTAATTATATATTCCATTACATATAATTACAGAAGCTTATCATTTTTTTTTAATGCAGTGCCGTCTGAGGGACCAAAGGTCACAGTCATTCGATACTTGTTTACAGCCTTGTCCTTTATGCACAGAGATTTCTCCTGATTCCCAGAACCTTTTAATGATGTTATGGATCGTAGATGGTGTAATCCCTAAATTCCTTGCAATCATGTTGAGAAATGTTGTTCTAAAACTGCTCGACTATTTGCTCACAAAGTGGCAACTGAGCCTTTCATGAATGTTCCTTTTATAACTGATCATGACTCGTTTGGATTTGGGTTTGTAATCCTATGTACAGTGCTCATGGGCGGTGTATATTGTGGGTATATTATTATGTATATTGTGGGGATATCATCATCATCACAGTGTTAACAGTCAAGTCTTATCCACAGAGAGGTGGTGTTGTTGCAGGCTCTCTTTCCAGTCAAGCACCAGCACCTGAATTCACTGGTCTAAATCAGTGAGTGAGTCTCCAAACAACTGATCAGTTGTATGAATTGTGCTGCCACGTGGTTTAAATGAAAACCAGCATCCACACCAGCAATTTGTAGATAAGACTGGTGACGTCTGTTCTTCACCAACAATATTATGTTTGCAATAAGACAGTGATTAGACCCAGATACAAAACAACCCGGTTACAAAAATCATTGAGAAATTTAAACAAGCCATATTTATGCTATAGACTACCGATTTTTTGAGCGCCTCTATTTAATACACTGCCTGTAAGGATTTTCAAAAATAACTTGTTGGTGATACTGAAAAATGAATATCTCCCTTACTGCAGTGTGTAACTCACCTGTGTTGGTGGCAGGCTCCCACTTCAGGGAGAGTGTGTGTAAGGTGTCTTCGTCACTCTCATAAGAGAGGGTGTCGAGATACTGACGCACTCGTCTGCTCATCATCTCTGCCTCGTACAGTTTCTTAGCACTGAGGAAGGAGCTCCGTCTGCCGCGTCTCCGCTGGCCCACCGTTCCCACCTCAGACAGAGAGGAGCTGCTCACCTGACTTAAAGATCTACACAGGCAGAAAAAAGTGAACGAATGAGTGAAAAAAGTCATATGAAAAAGGTAGCTGTGTACATGGAGATTAATTTCGTCTGCAGTTCTTTAGGAAACGATTCAATGCATCACAAAATCTCACATCTTGGCATCATTGGATTAGATTTCACTTGATTGTCGGAATGATTCAGAATTACATTTTTTTTTAAATGAACTGAATATACAAATGCGACTCAAAAAGTAATAATCTGAAAATTGGACAGAATTTGAAATGAATTCAGTTTGTTCATTATTAATGTAATTATAATATTTGGATGCAGCTGATTCGCCACCTTCGGACTGGTGAATGTTCCACTTCAAAAATGATTGTTTGGGCATGCATTAAATGTTCTCAGCATGCTACAGGCTACCAATGCTGCCTTAGGAGAGAGGAAGAGTAAAGAAGAGAAGAGGAAAGAGAGAAGACATCAAGAGAACAGAAAAAGAAACAGGAAAAAGAAGAAAAAAGCAGAAGAGGAAAAGAAAACAAGCAAAAAGAAAGGGGAGAGGAAAGAAGAGAATAGAGAAAGAAAAGGAAAGAAGGGGAAAAAAGAAAAGAGAAAGAAAGATAAGAAGAGGAAAACAAGAAACCAGAAGTGAAAAGAAGAAATTATAGAAGAAAAAAGGAAGAGAACAGAACAAGAACAGAACTGAAAGGGAAAAGGGAGCAGGAAGAGAGGAATGCAGAAAAACGGAGAAAAGAAGGAAGAATAGGAAAAAGGGGAGAGAAAGGAAGAGTAGATGGAAAAAAAAAACAAAGAACAGAAGTGAAGGGAAAAAATAAGAAAAAATAGGCAAACCAGAAGAGAAGAAGAAAAAGAAAGAGAAGATGAAAATGAGATCAGAAGAGGATAAGAGAAGAGGAAAGGTAGAGAGGCCGACTAGTGGGGTTTATCTAAAACTGCATCAGCTTGAGTCAATTCAGTTAATAACACGGCACAAACACAGCAAATGTTAAGAGGAAAAGGAATAAGAAGCCAGGAGAGATTAAAAAGTAGATGGAAAGATAAAGAGGTGTAAGAAAGAGAGCGTGCGAGCTACAGTCCCACTTACCCAAGACTCCTCCACTTTTTCTTCCTAAAACAAAGCCGTGAGGACACCAAAGAGGTGGATGGAGAGAAAGACAGACATAAAGAGGACAGACAGAGAGACAGACAGACAAGTGCTTATACAGTGAAGCCCACAGAACAGAGGCCACAGACCACACACCACAAGAAGAGCCCAGTGAGACATCAAGCACAAACACTGCTGGCGGAAATATCACCCAAACCATTATTAAATTCACTGAGAAGAGTTTTCATCTGCATGTAAAGCATTAAAACTACTGTCCCTTTAACACATACGACACCTGAGAATTTAATGCTCATTAAGTGGGAAGGGGTTAAGTGTGAATGTAAACTGGCGCCCAAGTCCTGGGGAAAATGACAGCAATTAACCTGCATTAAGATGTCACCTTTGCCACAAATCAATACGAGAAATTTCTGCTCTGCTAGATCTGCCCCAGCCAACTGTAAGAACTATTATAAGAGCCTCAAACTCTACTGAACACCTGTAGGACCAGGCCTTCTTGCCCAGCATCAGTGCCTGACATCACAAATGCTCTTTTGACTGAAAGGGCCCAAACACACCCCAAAATCTTCACAGAATGCCTTTCTCCTATGCAGAGCATTAGGTAGGGAGTAGGGAACCACTTAATATTCAGCCCAAGTGTGGGAAAAAATACAACCCTGTTAGCTTTGAGCTAAATAAGACTGAAAATCACATAGAAGTGCTAATGGAAATTGCCAGTCCTTTCAGTGTTGTTTTGGAGCAGAACTAATCATAAAGCTATTATTTTTGCATATAACAGTGCTGTATCATGATATGTTTATTACTATTTGACAGAAAAGTTAAAGTTTGTGACATGAGTGCAATTTCTACATTTCAAATTTTTCTCTCAATTATTAATAACAACTAGTTATCTTTAAACAGTGCATTTTTATCATTTATGTTTTTTGCCATTGTATAGTTATAATTACTAAGCCACTTGAGGGTGTGTTTCACAGTGATTTTGTCACAGACAAAGGGGTTCCACTTCGTGCCTAATAACACTCTTACTGTAGTGACTTGAGGCTTAATGCTTAATGCTATTGAGGGCTGCACGTGTAAATGTCGTAAAGCTTGAACATTACTGGTATGAGTATTTCATTAATGTCCTGGGTTCTGAGTGTGAAAGGAGCTTAAGTAACTTTAAGAAATTCCACAAGTTGAGCAGAGCTTGATACTGCATGGATGTGTGTGTGAACCTTTGTGGAGACTCAAAATTCTATTTAGAGTGTTACTGTGGGTGTACCTTGTCTTAAAGAGCATAGTCGGGTCCATGTTGACGGAAGCCATTCTAACTACGTGTCTGATCTCTCGTGCAATCATCCTCAGCTTCTCAAAGTTCACCAGACCGTCCACTTTAGAGGCATTGCCTAAAACACAGCCATATGAAAACTCACAATCGGAAGCCAAATGAGAGATCCCAAAGATGGAGCTGGTATTGCTGTGGGTTATGAGTTGTGGGTTTTACCCTCGTGGAGGAAGGTGAGGTCTTTCTTGATGACAGGGAAGAGAGGGATGATCGGAGGCTGGAGGTTGTGCTTGTTCAGCAGGTTTCGGTATTTGGCCATGTTCCGTGATGGATCAAAGACTTCCTGCAGCTCAGACAGCAGCTTCTCATATTTACCTGGCAGCCGCTCCCAAGTAGTACGCAGCCGAGAGACAGGGGCCAGATTCAACCCGCTGAGAGAGAGAGAGAGCGAGAGAGAGAGCGAGAGAGAGAGAGAGCGAGAGAGAGAGAGAGCGAGAGAGAGAGAGAGAGAGAGCGCGCGCGCGAGAGAGAGAGAGGTAGGTAAACAGGTTTACACAAGGTGACAGCAATTTTTTTTAGCTACGTGTCAAACATTTTCATCCTAGTGCAAATCAAAGCAACTCTGACACCCACCATGTCTTACCTGATCAACTGCAATTAGAAAAAGGCGAAACGTTTGAAGAAAAGTGTATAACTTTTTGTTTTTAAAACCTTTTGAACCTTTGCGTCAACTCACTGTAGCTCCACAGAACACGGTCCACAGCAGCGAGAGCTGATGACTTACCTGATAATGGCAAACATGGAGTTGAAGTTCTTGCAGTCCCTGCAGTGAAGGGCGACTTTTATGAAGTGCTTGATAATCTTCATTCTTTTGACTTGGTTAGACTCCCGCACAATCTCTGTGGCAACCCAGAAGGTCTCCAGATTGACAAGGTCTTCAAAGCTTCGGAGGTTGGTGGGCGGGCCATGTGGTCGGAGCTTGAAGAGGTCTATGATATAATCTGTGGGCTCAACGTTGGCAAAGAGCAGGTAGTTGCGTGCTGAGAGCTGATTGGCTATCTCCATGGAGCTCAGAGACAGCAGACACACCTGAGACTCCCGCTGCAGTTCTTGAGCTTCAACGTCTGAACACAAAGTCTCAGTATCCATATTACTCTTAAGGTAGTACCTGAGAGAAAAAAAAACTTTTTATTAATTCACTGTTTATATACGTTTGTCATTGTTTATATTTATTTTGTCCTAGCCTGACCAACACCAGCTGAGGGTCTACCAAAGCCCATTATGACAGTACCTGCTAAATTACCTTTGCAACACCTAAAGCCATCATTAGATCATGAATAAACAAATATAACAATTGGTAAATAATACATATTCCGAGGTAAATAACGTTGCTGTTACAGATAAAATCCATGACAGGTGCACTCCTAGTACATTCCACAAACATGCTCCTCAATCAGTGCCTTCAAAAGCAGCTTCTATTGTAGATAAACTTTGCATAAAGCACTGTACTGTACCTATTTCATTGCCAACAATGTGAGTGACTTAAGTGGGCTGAATTAAAACTAACTGTATGCCTATGTGTGTGTGTGTGTGTGTATGGCACATTGTCCCAAAGCCCACCTGGCACAGAGCTGAATCCTGTCAGCCAGTTTTGAGAGCTGGTCTGGGAGTCGTCTCTGTTTGATGACGCCCTCAGGTGTGACTGACACCTCACACAGAGAATAAGCTTCAGGTCCTGCAGTGAGTCCAAACTCTCTGATGGCCAGATTGGCGGCCTCTCTGGCTGTGGTGTCCCTATTGATCAGCAGGTAGCGACTTTGTTGGTCTGCCTTGAAAACTCGCAGCACCTGATCTTGTAATTCTGAAAAATAATTGATGTAAAAAACTATTTAACTTGGATCATTTAGATAACATGTACCATCCTGCAGTTCATAAGCTTTCACTTTGTTTTAAGTTTCCAGTTTCAGTCTGGCATCCCCTTTTCAACCACCCTGACCTTTATCTCCTAATGAACTAAAGAGGACAGTCACCTAAGGTATGGAATACCGACAAAAGGCATGGAATACACAAATCAATATGACTATTCAAACAAATTAAGGGGAAACAATTCTCAGCAAATGACCAATCCGTCGATTATATTTTTGACTATTCAGCTCTACAATATTTATGTTTACAAGACTCTTATCACTGTTTTAATGCCGTTTCTGATTCTTGTGTGAATGCGGGGACTTGGCCCAGTTCTCCTGAAGTCTGGGCAAGCATGTTTTCTTATCAGAAAGAAACAGTGCCATCTAGTGGATTAAGACAGAAATGCATTTAATCTATCAGTCTAATGTTGGGTTTAAAACCTTAACAAGTCATTGACAGAACACTGGTTATTGGGGCACCACATATCTATACTATCTTTAAACCAAAAATACTGCAATATCAGGCTATTTTTCCCTGCAAGCTTTTTCTTACACTTTTTGTTATGAACTTCATGAGGCTGAAAATCATTTGCTGAGCTGTTTTTAAGCCATAATTTGTTTTACAGATACCTGTAACTGCAAAGGCAGCGCTTTTCACAGACTGTATGACCAATCACTACAGTAGTACCATATAATAATCACCACTCCTTTAAAACAATAGCTGATGATCCTACTAAAATGCTACTGTACCAGATCATTTACCGTTCTAGATGGCTTTGTCTGAACGGGGTCTGATCATTCTGCATTGATAGCCAGGTAGCCTTTTTATGAATAATGCCAATTAAACAATTAACACTCTCCTTTGCTAAAAGGGTACTGGGTCTTTCTTAAATTAATAACATGTCAATTTCGGCTCTTATTTATTCCAGGTTTCTTTTAAGATCTCTTATTGATGTTTTTCCATGTTTTTAGGTGCTGTACTTCTTTGACCGGGGGAACTGCTTTTAGCGCCATGCATAATCCATCCAACTTCTGAACTGATGAAGTGGCAGACTGAAGCTGTGGAGAGGACAAAAGTGAAAGCTTACAAGGTTCAGGATCGCCAGTCTAGGCTATCTAACCAGCACCAGGGTCCCAGTTCCACAGCACAAATTACATACAGATGGTCTGCTGGAACTGAAGTAGCTCGAATCAACAAAAGGATCAGAGCTTTGAGCTCAAACCCAAATTACTGGAAACCAGAAAATGACAGTATCAAGGACAGATTTATCTAGAGGACTGGAGAAACATGTAACAGACTGATTGAGCTACTACACAGTCACAATTAAGACATTCTAGAGATCACAGAACTGTTAGAACAATAACTGCAGACAGGCAAGACGAGTAGCTGGGAAAGTGTGTAACAGAAGACAGCTGAGAAAGAAGAATAAGGGCAACTGCACCCTGATGAGAAAGGTAGATTATGAAGAGAATTTAGTATGAATTACTACAATTAGGGCTGCAACTAACGGTTATTTGTAGAAATGTTTAAGTGGTGCCTTTATTAGAGCAATTATCAACAGCTAACATTCAGCCTTTTCTATCTCATTGTGAAGCAGAGAAACTTGTTAATGCGCTTGTTAAAAGCAGAACTGATTAATGCTCTTTTTTGCTGGGCTTTAAAGAAAACAATACATCCTCTACAACTTGTACAAAATGCAGCAGCATGTATCCTAACAAAAACAAGAGAGATCACATCGTTCCTGTTTTGAAAGAACTGCAACGGCTACCCGCATTTTCCAGGATAGATTTTAAATTTGTGCTCATAGGTTTTTAAAGCTCTAAATAATTTTAAAGCACCTGTGAACCAGAATGTCTGTTTATGTTTCAGCACCTGATCTTAGATCTGCTGATACTGACCTTCTGCAAACACCTTCTGTAAACTTGACCCGTCATCGTCTTTCCTGTTACTATTCAATATCCCCTGCCTGTAAAGCACTACCAGTATGAAACGTGTTATACAAAAAGATGTTCTTCCTCTTATTCTTATTATCATCATCTTTAGTGAGTGAAGCGACGACATGGCCCACTATACAATTGAAACAGTATAATAAGGCATTGCAATCTGTCCAAATGTCCACTCATTTCATTCTCTATTCTAGAACAGTACAGAGCAGAGGTTGTAGGCTCCAGCACGATCATAACATTTTAGTTGACAATTGTCATACAAATAATTGAGATTAACTACCCTTTTCTGAAAGACAATTCAATTCTATAATAGCACAAGCCAAAAAATGGCTTGTTTTGAGGCTGTCAACGTGATGACAAAAGCAGTTCAAGCTCAAATAAACAAACATCGCTCACTACTGCTCTCTAAACATTACAACACCAGACAGAAGACAGAACTTTTGTTGTTTTCTAGAACCCAAAATATAAATGATTTTTTGCACTAGTAAAAACGCACCAAAATAAATTCTGCTTGTTGCGATGTAAACATGGTCAGGTGCTGTCACTTAAAAAGATAACCCTACATCCCAATGTCAACATTGGCCAAAGTCAGTTTTTTCCTTGTATTTTCTTCCCTTCAGTTAACCGAAGGTCATCCTTCCCAGCATTAACTCTTATGGATATCTGAATATCACAATTTGTCAAAAGGCACATCCCTTATTGAGAAATACTGTTGTATCAGTATTGTGTCAATAATTGTCAATAATTCAAAATAAATAAACAAAATTTTTAAATTCCGCAAGTTAGAAAATCACTGCAGCCCTAATTGTATAACAATTATATAAAGACAGAGCAAACACATCTGGAGAAGAGTAGCGACATCCATAAAGGTGTTAATTCTGAAACTAATTCGTCTACGTGAAGGAGCTGGCAGACAGATCTACAGAAACAGCCGGATCAGCAAGACTATCTTCTATCAAGGGACGGGGTGCGCAATCAAAACTACTCAAGACATTGCAGCTAGAGCCATGAGACAGCTTCCCAGAGCCAAGGAGAAGTGAAAGATCTCTAAGACAGGTGTTGACAGAGATGGTAAAAGCATAAAACAGGTGTTTCTACTGAGACAGCGGCAAGAGCCCCATCAGTGCGCGAGTACTCACGAGTGAATCCAGGTGCTGTGAGCAAGAAGGTTCAAGAGGAGTTAGAATCTCACACAGGCATTATAAACATATTCAGCAGGGCACAAAGACACAAAAACACACACGCACAACCACACTGTGTAGTTAAGCATAAGACAGTAAAGCAGGAAGCGAGACGAGAACAGAACAGCTGTGCGCTGGGTGAACATGTATTATGCAGCGAATGGCCTTGTTCTACTGCTATGTGCCGCATGAAGCTCAGTGGGTTTAGGGCTACTCCTGATTATGGACTGAGTTTCTGAGGCCTGACATAAACAACATGGTCTAATCTTTTACTTGCAGAAATATCTAACAAAAGTAAACACATAAATAAACACTATGATTAAACTGACAGAGTCGACCAAAGATGCTGTAACAGATCAATACATAGTTGACTAACTCAGCCAGGGCTGAGTGTTGACTTTACCGGGTGGTTGTGTGCTGTAATCAATGATACGTTGTTGGCCTTGTGCCAAGTCAGGGTTGCTGGACGACAGGTTTCCGCTGACGGGCACGGCGGGCGGAGGCTGCTTGGCTTGCCTCATGCCTACGATGGTGTCGTCTTGCGTTTGCCCCAACCCGAGGTCACTGTCAAGCAAAACAAATAATCTCCTATCATGCGATAAACATGCATAACACTGGTGAATGGGAATTTCGAAATGATGTACTAATATGCATGATCAAAAGTTTAGAATCAATTGCCATATTTACAATTTGCTAGTTTGTATACAGTAATAAATTATAGTTTTGTTTTATATATTACAAATTATTCACCCGAAGGTTTTTTTTGATGTTTCATCACATTACATCAAGTGTGTTCCTGATGGAATTTAATCAATATCTGTGTTGGCTGCGGGCATCGACTAGCTCCAGATATCAGCAACTTTTTTTAAAAGTTTATACCATAAAAGTTTTTGTTAGTTTATACCGTATTTCTGCTTGTTTGTATTCTAATGTTATTTGGTGTTTTCATTGGTAGAAACACGCTCACTTCTAAGATAAACGGTCAGGTGCCTCGGACTCTTGTATGGAACTATACGTGACTTCAGTATATCTGAGCTTGTATTGGTACCTGTATGGTTTCTGAGGTAGGATGCTGATGCGCGTTTTGTCCAGAATCTTCATCAGTTTGTTGCGGCCGCCCATGGTGTGTGCTTTGGCCTTCTTGCTGACCTTTTCTTGATTGATGACCCCAGCTGCAATTGCAATATCAGGTGCAGAATAACGGGAGTTTTTCTTCCCATCGCCAATTTTAGGAAGATGAGGAACACCGTTCTTTCGCTCCTCTGCTACTCGGGCCACCAGTTCCTTAAAGACTGAGAGAAAGAGAAAATCTGCACCGCTTGTCTGAAATGTTGATATTTCAGCTTCAGTATTCTTCGTTTTGTGACCTGCCTGGCCCATTGTTTTGATGTCTAAGTTGTTTGCCAGTTTTTGCTGGGTAGATTCATATTTTTGATCCAAACACTCAAATTTAAACTATATATAATCAGTGCCAAGTCTAAGGCAGGACTCAAATGCCATTTAATGTTTTAGGAATTTCAGGAATAAAACATAAACCCTACATAGGAAGGCAGATGTATGTATATTAAAATCAATGGACTCACCCAAAAGGTTGGTTTTGACTGTCATGGACAGATGCATGTTATTCTTGAGGATCTCCGTGGCTTTGGATAACTGTACATTCTCAAAGGTTTGTCCATTCACTTCTAATATCTACACAAAAAGAGAAAGAGTACTGATTAATAACACTTTTCATTAAAAAAAAGGCATAATTTTAGGAGCTATTTACGCTACTATGTAAATTTAGGAGCTATTAACATGCTATCCTTGTCATATCCATAGTGACTTGGTCCTACCTGGTCTCCACGCTTAAGCCCCGCCTCCTCAGCCTTGCTGCCTACTTCCACACTGCTAATGAAGAGGCGTGTCCCTCTCTCGGCGCCACCAATCAGAGTGAAGGGAAGCACCATCTCCCGAGAGACCCTAGTGATGGAAACCACTCGAGGTTTGGCCTTAGCAGCGCATGCAATGTTCAACAAGCGCAACTGACCAGTCATCTTCTGCTCCGAGAGGGAAGGGAGAAAGAGGCATTAGTGTATACGCATGGAGGACACTGAATATTAATATATATTAATATATCTGTGCACTTGTGCAGGCATATTTTCATACTTCTCTTTCTAGACAGTTCTGGAACTCCTCCAGGAAGTTGGTCATGTCAGGGTCTCCCTCAAAGTCACTGAAGTGATTATTAACCCACAGCAACACAACCCGTGTTACCTGCGAGCGAAAGAGTAAATGAGTGCATGTTTGTGTATTGTAGAGGAGAATGGAATGATGATAGGGGCATCAGCTGTATAAAAAAAAAAGTTTCCGTACCTTATCACGTAAACCGGGGTCATTAAACCAGTCCAGTAGTCTTTGGCCAATGATGAGGGGACTGGACATAAATGTGCGATAGGTCAGCAGGAAGTCTTCAATGTATGTGGGGTCCACCACAGAGTGATCCTCCACTAAATGCTGAATCAATCGCTCCGATGTGCCCTGGGAGATGAGTTTAAAGACGTTAATGATGCCCGAGTCTGCTCCAGTGGTAGGTCAATGACTTAAAGCTATCATGTCTGTTCTGATACGAATACTAATGGTGAAGATACAAATGGCTGTAACAGAACTATCCTCAACTAAGACTATCCTGATGTTCAACTAAGACATGCAAGAGCTAGACGTTGACATCCATTTGCACAAATGTATATTAGGTTAACTAGAAATCACAAAATAAACAAACAAGTAAACACAGAGAATGAAATGTGTTGAAGTCTGAAGAAATCTTTCTGATGACGTTGACGTCTATTTTGCAGAGAGGACAAAAATCTTGATTTTTTCCCCCCTCCACATCTTGAATGTAGCCTCTGAAATACTTCTGAGCTTGATTTGAATGCTTAATTTTTGGTTTAAAACACATAATGAGCATTATTTATTGTTCCTAAAATAAAGTCACAATTTCTGCAGGCCACCACACTAATAAGCACAATCTGTTAACAACCTGATCAAAAAGGCTAATACCTTAACGACAATGTGGCCCTTGCGGGTTCCTGTGCGGTCGAGTTCTCTGTGTTCTTTCACCATGACTATCTCTCCTTCCTCTTCTACCCGCTGCGTGTTCTGCTCCACCTGATTCAATATGCAGCAGTAGTCCTGCTGCGCTATACACACAAACTGCACACAGGAAAGAAAACAAAAAAGCATTACTGCATTCACATATTCACAAATACAATGCTTGCAAAGTGGTGATCACATTATACAACAGTTAGACCTGGTGGCACAATTCGATCCAATCTGAACCAAAACCAGAACAAACTGTATTAAAATCAATTCAATAACATTTTTCTGTACAGCCACAGGTTATTACAAAGCAGATTTACAGAACACATTCTGACTGTAGAAATTATTACATTAAAAAATGAATAAATACATTTACACACAAAAAAACGTACCTGACAGTCATCCACTTTGGTCCTCATGACGCCAACCATCAGCTCTTTCTCTAGGCAGGGAGAGACCCCAAAACTGCCCCCCATGCCCACAGTCTCACACTGTCCATCTGGATACATCACCTCCACAGCCCCATTCAGGATTACTGACCACGAGTCCAACTACATCACACAAACACACACCCATACTTTAAACGGCAATAGGATTTCAGCAGATACAGAAGAACTGCCTCAAAAGCTGAGGTAGGAGATAACAGCAGTGCAATGTCAGTCTCCACAATTAGTTTTGAGGTGCAATTACTCATCAGATGAGGAGGAAAACAAGCTAAATGCTAAAGCTGGCAAGGGTACCACGCTATCTAGACACCTTGCACCAGTTTGGCTTCTTTCACCTGACTGAAATGTAGAATAAAGGGGTAGAATCAAGAATGAATAAGTAGATTACACTGATTCTAGCTTGGTTGTATTTATTAGCCTGAAGGTCACAAAATAAGCCAGCAGTCATTGCTGAATAACACAGGGATTCCCAGTGTTTGTATGACGTATTTGTATAATGCATGCTGGGTATAATAGTGAGAAAACATGAAAAGCAACACATAAAAACAAAATCATGAATTCTGTCATACCACTGAGGCTGAGGGACACAATCCTGCACTACGGAATACCCCATAACACGACAAACAACATTAAAACGTTTTGTCAATGCCCTTTAACAAGCTCGTCCAGACCTAGCTTTGGTATGTTAAAACAGGAACTGTATTGAAGAAAGATACTCTAGGAACTGACAAAACATAGTAGGAAACATTCAGTAGGTTTCAGTGATTGTGGTCCTGCATTACTCTGTAACAAATTTGGCAAATTTGCCAAAAAAGATGTAGAAATGCCTGGCGACTGACCTCCTCTCCATGGTTGAGTACGATGGTCCCTGCCCGCTCCACCACAGCGAACACCATAACAGCACACAACTCTCGCCTCACAGAGACACTCAGACTGGCGAATGCTGGGAGCTGCTGCACAAACTCCAGTAACTGCTCTGTAGATACAGAGAGGGAAAGATAAAATGTGAGTGACATTAAGGGAGTGTGTGAGTGTCTGTGCTCGGAGATTTTCTTTATGAGAGATTTTCTTTGACTTATATTTTGTACAGGTCACTTACAGTCTGTAAATGTACAGTTGCTGTTACCCATCATCCAAACACTAGTGATACAGCTTTCGTTTCTGAGGTCGTGATTTAATTTGATTTTCGATTCATCATGTGTTAAACATGCCTTCAATCTACAGAGCTCTAATTACAGTTCTACACGAATTGATTTGGCTTAGATCAATAAAAGCCTGTATTTTCCCTAGATTTTAGGATATGCTCAGTCACGTAATCGTCATGTCTACCCCTCCTCTCTCACTGTACTGTAATAGGACGAACCCAGATGCCTAGTTTTGATCACTGACCGTGGTTGTCACAAAAGGTAGCAAACAAGAGACACCTTGAAGAGGCTAAAAGGTGCATCAACTATAGTTTTGAATTCTGAATATAGAATTCCTCTATAGAGCATCTTAAACAGTGGTCTTCATACTGGTCCACAGGGCCCACCAGGCGATCCACACTTTTGCTTCATCATTATAAACTGAGAGTTGGGTTAAAGTAAAAACGTGGACCATCTGCGGGGCTTTGAGGACCATTTGGAAGACCACACATCTATAAGGCAGGTGGGCAGTAGATAGTGAGTTATATGCACTGACATATACGTGCATGAATACATGTACCGAGTTCCTAGTAGACTGTACTGACTCTTTATTAACAAACTACAACATAAAATACATGTTAAAATTGTGTGTTTTACCGATGTCATCATCTGTACGATCCATGGGGTCTTTCTCCAGGCAGTCTCTCACTATGTCCCGACTCATGAGGGGATCTGATGACCTCCCCACATCTTCATCGTCCTCATCCTCATCAGAGTCCACTGCCGTTTCAGGCAGTCCACTGAGATCCACATCGCCACACTCACTTTCAGTAGCCTGACAGAGAGATTTGTAGGTGTGTTGAATTAAAGATAGTAAGTTCAGGATCCACTTCCAGCACCTCATACTCATTTCTAGTTTAAGGCACACCCACTGCTGCTTTTGCAATTAGAAAGACAAGCTTTTGGAGACAAATGCAAGAAACTGCTACTGTTTCTGACAATCCAACATTTAGGTAATGAATGGCACTCTTTTTTCAACAGATGGTACCACTTTGGCACCATAAATGTATTTCATTTGCATTTATATATGTATGTGTAGGTTAGAGGTGGGTTCTGGGGGGAGGGGGGGGTGCAGGTGGAGGTTATCTGGAGGTCATGAGCTGATATGACAGATGGTGAGTTTGGATCAAACAGAAAGTGGGGGGAGGGGGGGGGGGCTCTTTTTCAGAGAGATTTAAATCTGCATCCCAGATGTTCATGTGAGGTGCCTGTAATGAAGACTTCAATGCTCCCAACCTGTGCAAGAAGACTCATAAGAACGTGCAAGTGAGGGAGATGGACAGACTCAGAGACATACCTGGTAAATATCTGATAGGCTACTGCTTCCTGAGTCACTGGCAATGCTGGATCGTGATTGGCTAGAGGACATGTGGAGGTGGAGATTGTCTGAAAGGTGGAGCTTTGAGAAATCTGCAGGAAGCTGAAAGAGAAAACAGAATTTTTATTTTATATATATATATATATATATATATATATATATATATATATATATATATATATATATATATATATATATATACACACACACACATATATATACACATACACACACACACACACACACACACAAATTTACTGGTGACAAATGCATGCATGGAATGTGTGTGTACACGCACTGCCTTTTGCCTTCTAGTCCACAATGGCTCAAAGGATTAAGCTCACTAAAACCCCCTTCCGCTCATAGCACAAGTACATCCATCAGCACGAGAATGACACACATACACAAACACACTTAACAAAACCAGCCACAGAAGAACATCTACAGTAACGTGCACAAGTTTTAAGCCACCTTTCATCTATTTCAACTCTGGTGAAAAAGGTCAATAAGCACAAGCTACATCTGGGGGGAAAAGCAGAAACCATATTCAACAGAAAATGACATGGAAACCTCAGAAACTAAATGTAATAGTAGTACTATAATAATATTTCGTTTTCAGTATTTAGCGCCCACTCTGCCTTTATTACAGCTTCCATTTTTTTTGACTTGCTTTCATTTTTCCAAAGAAATCCGCAGGTATGTTTTTTTTAATAAACGTGTCCACAGCTCAGTCTTCAAAGTTGGGTGCCTTTTCTGATTCTCAATCCAAGCAACTCCAAACACACTGAGTGATGTTGGACTCTGGGGTGGCCAGTCCAGTGTTCTGAGAACAGACTCTTTGATTAGAAGTTTCATCTCCTGTTTATTTTCTTTTCTGAGTAACATCATCTTGACAGTTCCACATACTTTCAGCCATACAGTGTTGAGTTTGTCTTCTCACAGTGGAAGGATGGACAAAAACTGGATTTCTTCAGATCCTTTTGAATGTACTTTATATATATATATATATATATATATATATATATATATATATATATATATATATATATATATATATACACACATATACATACACACACACACACACACACACACACACACACACACACACACTCCCCCGCACGCACACACTCGCACGCACACACTTCATCTTACTTCCTCAGAAACGCCTTCTGAAAAAGAAACATCTTGTACTTAACAGCTTTTTTGACCAAAAATGAAACAAATAAGGAGCGGTCCCTGACTTTTGCACAATACTGTTTTGGCAAGTTCATTAATCAATGCCTCCATTTTGCCAGCTTTTGTTAAGTGCTCAATGAATGCACGAACACTCACAAACCCCCATTAAAAACTCTCAAGCACAACGCTCGAATTCAGAGGGGATTAAGTGGCAGCTCGCAGCTTGCCATGTGAAGTGATATGCTAATGACTTTAGGAGGTCATTACCGAATTAATTCACACTTCATTCCCCTTCTCATGATTGTTCACTGTGAAATAGATCAACGAGTGGACACGTGCGTGAGCCCGCACACACACGAGCGCTTGATGCGAAACAGTATATCCAGAGGCTTAATATAATAGAAGCTGTTGATGGGTTTGAACTCATGGCCTAGTTCAACTGGCCTACATACAGAGACCGCACAACACACCACTGCAATTAGAATAGGCACACACAACTTAATACTCTGACCTTGCAATCAAATCATCGCTAATATTACTGAACTCATTCACTCTCGCTAACTGCAGAATGGAAAGAAAAAAAAAAAAAAAACACCAATCAAAAATATGTTTTCCCTACCCGTCTTACTTATTTAACCTTAATTCATCCACATTTTTCTGTTGGACTTGCAGTGGCAATAAATCACATGCCAAACTCTTTCAATACAATAGCTGCAATATATTTCAATTCGTGAAGCATCAAAATAAAAATGGCCAAAAAAATGAAATTGAGGACACAGCAGAAAGCAGAAATTGACACCCAGATTACCTGAAGATAAAACATACTACAATTATTTCAGTATCTAGGCCACTTCTCTCAACTCCAGTGAACAGCTGTTCAGTCAAGCCAATGAACTTCATTATATTTTAATAATACGTTGCACTCTGGCTCTGTTATTTTTGACTTTTTTTAATCATTTCTAAAACTGAGGCTACAGGTGGTGCTGGCGTGTTTGTTGGAACTTTCTGTTTCTGCATTCTGGGATGTTGCGTTTTCTAACACTAACAAACGTGTAGTGGTTCTTGGGAGCTTTCAACATAAACAGTGATTACAAACCTTTGGCCCATCACAGAGTTAGGGTTAGTTCCACATGGCCAACATTTTCACTGTTGATCTGCTATCGCTCAAACTGTTTGAACACATCTGCGCAGGAAAGTAACAGCCTTTTAAAATCACTTTTCTGATTTTCATTACAATTAAAATGATCTGTAAAGTCTTATTTTGAAACTTTGCTGTATGTCTCTAATCTTTGTTATTGTCTGTCAACATTGTTGGTCATTTTCTCTTTCAGCTGGAAACCAACAGTGTTGCTTTTTGGCCAAAAAGTTTCAGTGGCCAAAACTTTGGTGTATCCCTAATTTCAATATATTCTGTAAAATGCAAATAGAGAATTTTACTGAACAGATCAAAAGGTTAAAGAACACTACGTTTCCATGAGTGCACTAAGCTACCTCTCCATGCCACAAAACATCATAACACATAGTGGACTGGCTTCCTGGACATGGATTAAGCCCAATACTAGGGTATATTTGTATTCCAAGGGAGAAATTCCACTCAGAATGTTGAGACTAAGTTTAATCCGTTTGCGAACTTCACCACAGACCAGCCACGTAGTCGCTTACAATTCTTATTAATTATCTCACGCTCACCTCACTTTCTGCTAAAAAAAAAAAAAAAAAAAAAAAGAAAAAAATGTAGTGTCCAAAATTTTGGTGCATATATGATTTCAATATATTTTATAAAACGCAAATAAAGAATTTGACGGATTGAATCTTCTTCTTACATTCTTCTGCCTTACTCTGCAAAATTATTCTTTGCAAATCAAGGTTTTAATTTTTTTAATGGAACTTTTTGGAATTTTATGGACACACTGTGAACGTCTAAAAACAAAAAGCAAAAAAAATGCTAATCTACAAACATCATGTATTGTGGTTTTTGCACAATGGTGCAAAATGCCAACATTTATTTTTGGTCAAAGCCCAGCTGCCTAAACAAGACTACACGGTCTGGTCAAAACATAATTAATACAATGCTTTCAGTATTCTGATCATTAGTATTCTAATCAATCAATCAAAAAAAATTATATATATATGATTTTTTTCCCTTTTCTTACTTAAGCGATTGCTTAACAGAGAGTCATTATATTGCTTAACAGTCATTATGATCTCACAAATACTGTTTAGCATAAAACCGAACTACAGGATTCACAATGTGGGAAAAACGAGTGGTAACATGTTAAAAAGACTTGTTGCATGCTGTGCACACTGTATGCTGTGTGTGTGTGTGTGTGTGTAAATATACTCACACTCCTCATCTCTGCTCCCCTGACTCCATAACTATGCGAGAGAACTAACTGCCTCATAGCCAAAAACACAGAATGTCCAACCATCCTGTTTCCATCAGCATAAAGCAGCCTGAATCTCTACAATATTGCCTCTTCTCTCCTCCACTTCTCTCTGCAGCTTAATCCTCTTGAACCCTCTACTTCTCCTACTGCCTCTTGTTTCTGTCGCCTTTTGTCTTTTTCAAATTTTTGCCTTAATCTGTCGCATTCGGGCTTCTGCAACTATTTCCTCTCCCTCACCCTGCAACATCGCTTTCTAGCAAACTCCTGCTAAAATCTCCACAGCAACAGACATCACACAGGCAAGGGGGGAGGATGAGAGGGAGAGAGAGAGAGAGAGAGGGAGGGTGTGAGCGAGAGAGAGAGAGAGAGAGAAAGCTGCTGAACCTGCCTCCTTTTCACTCTCTCTTTCAGTCAGACGCACACACAGATTAGTACGAGTCAGTCTGGTATTGTTAATGCCGAAGGGGGGGAGGGGTTTGAGGATGAGTGAAAACACGCTGCCCTACTAAACCAGTCACCAGCGCTGACCCCCACGATGATGGACAGCTCACTGGACAATCAGTCCACTTTAAACCTCCTCACAAATCCCACTCCCAGTGACAATCACAATAAGGTTCATTAACGGTCAGAGAAACCCAAGTAATGCGGAAGAAGAAAGGAGAAAGGCAAGAGGTGTGTGTGAGAGAGAGCGTGGTACAGCAATAGAGGAAAGAGCAGATTTGCCTTTCTTGTAATCAATACAGCATATTTTAACCAGAGAAGTCTAGATTTGCACATGTATTTATATAGATATACACACACATACACACAGAATTTGCAGAAGGCGGCAAAAAGCATGCTTAACTTTTAAAGTAAGTTAAAGAGGTTTTATTTCAAGCAATATCTGAGCTTTGCTTAACTGCACATAACTGTATCTGTGGTGGCAGTAAACGTTATCCTTAAAAATGTTTTAATTATATATGCATATTCAGTGTTTTCAGGAATTAAGGTATTGAGGCGCTGTTCGACCTCTCTGCTGCGGACAGGATTTGCAGAAAAACAACTGATATCAATTTACAACATGCTTTTACTAACACTGAAGATAACCCATAAGGCTTAAAGGGAAGAAGAAAAAAGCAGGGGGAGTTATTAGCAGGTGGAGGAAGTAGTAAGGGAGGCTGTTAAAGAGGATTACGGGACGGTTTAAGGCAAGGTTACCTGGGGTTTTGAGCATTCCTGCAGCCGAAACAAAACAAAAAATACAATTATTAGACATTGTACTCTTCCACTTAAGGGACTAAAGAATTAATCATGATTACATACTCAAGATTGTGGGGAATTAGTAAAACTAAATTAAGCTGCATTAATCGAGTGATTAAAAAAGGCAGAGAAAGGAGTTTGGAGGTTGAGAGTTTCTGCCCTTTAACTGTAAGAAGCGGAAGTTCCTGGAGAATCAGCCAACTTCTCTTTGCTCTGCACACAATTGTATTCTTTTGCAATAACTGTTGCTAGGTCTGACAATCATTCAGATAGCACTGGCAAAAATGACAATCAGCCTCTGATCTCTCATCTAAATTGATGTTTAAACCTGCCCATAGTTTAGAGACGGTGTCAGTGTTGCATTTGAAACAGGAAACAGCCTCTAAGCCACACTGTGATTGCTTATCGTGAATAATATACCTATTTCGAATGTGCTTGGTTTAATGGTATTTTTGCTATTGCCATGCATGTCCAACTTCACAACAGTTGCTGCAAAAGAACACATTTGTGGGCAGAGCATCAATACGCCAATTACTCTTAAAAGTTCAGCAATGGTTGCTGAAACTGGGAATTCCACCAAATGTTGCATTATTCAATCATTATGATGTAAACAAAGTCATGCTGAGTGATTTGATGAGGAATGGATCATATGAGAGAACCATCTCTTTACAGCGGAGGTGACAGGAACCAGTTACAATGGAAAATCCACTTTATTTCTTATAACCAGTGAACGTATGATGGAGTTTTCATAAGTAAATCTGAAAAAATATTTGCTTTGGGGTCTAATTTGGCTAACAACGCTCTACATCGAGCTCTCCTTTATGCCAAAACGTATGTCTGGTTGCCATGACCACCAAAAACAAGCAATTCTGACTGTAAAGCATTTCACATCCAACCAATCTTCAGGCCATGATTTACACCTCATGTGTTTAATTACACAGAAATTTAGCAAAACTGGTGGACTTTCCCTTTAACTCAAGGTGTGACCTGTTTTAGGACAAGCATGTATACGTGTTTCTGTACGGACCGTGTGGTAGCCTGGTGGTAGAGGAGGCTTGCTGACAGGATAGTGCTCGACTGTGTCAATGATTGTCTGTCTCTCGCCGCGCTGGTTAATTTTCCGGAACCTTCTCCTGGACTGCCGGTGGGATGCCTGCCTCTGAAAATACTCCTCACTGTCCTCCATGTAGTCCACCTTTAAGAGAGAGCGAGAGCGAGAGCGAGAGCGAGAGAGAGAGAGAGCGAGAGAGAGAGCGAGAGAGAGAGAGAGAGAGAGAATTACTTTAAACCATTTCTTAATTTTCTACACTGATTACTTGTTTTGTATGGGGCAGGCAGTTTAATTAGAACCTCAGGGGTTCTCACAAATCAACATTGTTTTCACTCACACACAAACAACTTACCACTATCATTTCTGAGGCTTCAAGGACAATACACTCACACCCTCGACGCAGACTGCCTGCAGAGCGTTTCCCAAAACTGAGTGTGGGACAGACACAGAGAGAGAGATTACACAATGTTGAAAGTGAAGTCATACAATATGAAAGCAATTGTGCAGAAATGTACACAAACCTGCTACGTGGTAGAAACATGGACTCCTTTATGAAGACCGAGCCAGACAGCAGGATGTACCAGCAGGTCCCAATGTCATCCGGACTAAAACACAGACATATCAAAATATTACAAACAACACTTCAGCAGACAGTTGCACTGTCAACAGTTCAGCACAGCTGCAGCCCCAAAAACAGTCATGTTATTTAAATGTATGTCGATAATGTTCTCCAACTTCGAGGTCAGGCTCACTAATCTTTCAAAATTCCATTTGAAAGCTGCATGTGACCTAATCTGAGACCCGGGAAATAAGAGTATTACCAAGTGAATTTCAGCATGTGAGTATTATTCACATTACAATGCTAGAGGAGCTGCTCTGACAATTCGACTGACGTCAGTCACCACAAAAAAAAAAACAAAAAACCACCAAGTCTACCTGAGATTGCTCTCGAATTTGAGGTGGTTGGAGGTGAGTGTGCCATTATGCTACCGTACCTAACTAAAGAAGCAGATTGAATACAGGTCTCTGCTGATTGGAAAGAGGAAAACTGTGAAGCTTTGAGTTCGAGTTCAAGTTAAAGAGTATTAGGGTTATGTTTAGCTGTGCACTTCTGCTCTTTGCATTGTAGAGCTATTCTGCTTTCACTCGCTTTCACTTCCTTCCACTCTTCTTGGGGCAGATTTTTAGCTAAATTGGTTTGCGCCATCAGACATCAGGCCACTTCACATTCAGTAAAAGTTATTCCAGGCCACTGGCCTAGATTTTATTGTTATTTTCTGTTTCACTATTAATTCTAGTTTATCAGAGTACACTGACTACACCACATCGGTCATGTTTTCACACTCGCCCTTCATTCACCTCTCTTTCTACTTCATCCATTTCCTCGTCTCCCCTTTCATGCCGCAGTCGTTTGTTTAGAAAATACAATTCAAAATATAGCCGCAAGCAGCAATCTGCGGGGTCCAAGCACCAGGAACACATCAAGGAGTAAAGTAGTGGCCCCCTGGTCGTAGAATGCAGCAGATTTTTATGAAAGATCTCCTTGTCCTATGATTAAGACCACTAGGTGATACATCTGCTACAATCTATGCCACTCATTTTAACATCTATGACAGGGATTCGAACCCACAACCCTAGAGTTCAAAGGCAGAGGCTCTCATGGTGACAAGACATCTGTGGCACAACTGCAGTTTTTGAAACAATTTATTTAAAGGAAGCAACAAGGAACCACGCACCATTTTAGGACAAAGTAGCAGCATGTTTATGTCTCTGGATATAGTAGGCAGCAAATCATGGGATTTTTAAGAAAGACCCTTCATTAAGACAATTAAGTATGCATTCACAACAACTGCTACAGCACCATTCAACATCTGTGACAGGGAATCAAACTCACAACCTTAAGATTCAAAGGCAGACGTTTTCATGGTGAGCTACATGAGGCCCACAGCAGACCTGTTTTTTTTAGTTCCCACCTTGCAATTACTGTGACCAGTGAGTAGTATAATTTGTAGTATAATCTGGTTATGTACAGAAAACTATTGGTGTACTTTTAGCCTTTTATGGCAGAATAAGCCAATTGACACCAATTTATTCAAATCTTAGGACACACTGTGCGTGAAATTTATGATATTTTCAAAATGATTTTTTAAGAAAAAATAAATTTGATTTAAACTCAAGAATTAGTAAGAAATGTCTATTCTCCATCTTTTTTCAACTGTGATTCAGAAATGCTCTTTACTTAAAGACATACAGTAAAGCTTTTCATGCATATAAGTCAACAATGACATGTGCAGTTACTGATTTGGATCCCTCTGGTGGACAGAGAAAAATTGTTGCTCTGACCAAAATTTGGTGAAATCAAATAATAGGATTTCCTGTACAGTACAACCTACACATATTTGCAAAGTGACAATTCTCATTAAGATGCATAATTTGAAAGATTTATCATGTTTATATTGTTTTTATTCTTAGACAGGAATAATTACATTTTAGATTTTTGGCAGTAAATTCAACACTGTAAGAGCTAATATAAGCAGAATCAAGACAAGTATCATGTCATATGTGTCATATCCTCAACTGATTATTATCAGTATACAAAATTAATTCTGGTGACAATCAGAGCAAAACTGACATTTGTGGTGCCCTGTTTTAGAACAGACCAGACCGAACTGATTATTCCATAACTTGCAATAATATTGTGCTTAAAAGGCAAGATTTTTAAAATAATTATTGATCTTGAGACTGCGACGGTTGTTTAGAAACCAACTTTGAGATGATGCAAAAACATTTCTGCAAGTTGTATGAAAGGATGTTTTCAAACTCTGATCATTTACAGAAAAACAATGAAGTTTTTAAAAGACTTTTTAAAAAGAACTTGCAGTTACTGATTTGGCTCCCTCTTGTGGCCAGAGAAATATAAAAACAGCTCTTGCTCTAATTAAAATATGTTGAAATCAAATTATAGGATTTCCTGTATAGTTAAGCACTCTACACATATTTGCAAAGTGTTAATTCTTATTAAGATGCATAATTTGAAATGATAGTTGTATCTTTTTTTTTAAAAATCTTAGACAGAAATAATTACATTTTAAATTGGAGTAAGTACAACGGGCATTGTAAGAGCCAACTTACGCCAATTCAAACCAAATGTCACAAGTTTCCTCAGCTGATTATTTCCTACGTATTTATCAATTTTGGTCACAATTGGAGCATAAATGACAGATTTGTGCTCCTTTGCTTCTGAATAGGCTGGACCAAACTGACTGATCCATAACTTGCAAAAAAATTGTCTTTAAAAGGCAAGATTTTCAAAATGATTATTGATCTTGAGACTTTGATGGTTGTTTAGAGACCAAGAAAAAGAAAAAAAAAAAATTTCAGCAAGCAGTATGAAAATATCAGTTTCAAACTCTGATGATTTGCAGATTTTTTTGGATAATTTTTAATCTTCAGTCTCCCCTGAACATTGAGACCAATAGTGTGTTGATATCTTGAAAAACATCAGACTAGTAGAAAAATGCAATATCACATATTTTGCCAATTATGATAGAAAATATGGGGGTGGAGCTAAATACATGCAGTGTAGCGTTAACATAGAATAAAGCAAGGATTATGTAGAAGCAAGAATTTTGACTGCAGGTCCCATGGTTAAGAAAAAATGAGCCAAAACGTAAAATGTTGGTCTATAGCATGCATGGGGTCATTTCAGGTGAGTTGTGGGGGTGATGCTACGTCTACCCTCAAAGTTTGGCTTTTGGATGACTTATGGTGTCTTCTCCACAAACCGTTTTAGGGAAGAAAAAGAATAACAATAATAAGAAAAATCCCAGCAGAAGAAATAGGGTCCCATGTATCTACAAGTGCTTGGACCCCTAAATATGAACAAATTATTGAATTCTGTACAAGTATGCACATTTGAATGTAGATTATAGATTTAACCCCTTATTGTCCAGGGTATATTTTAGTTTGTCCAACTGAATTTACATGAACTAATCGTAAGGCAAATTATTCAGTAACTGCATGAAATAAATGCAAACTTTTATTTTAATTTATTCATTTGTAAAAGTTCCCCTCAAATGAAGAGAAAATGTGTGATCACACACCTATTGCTATAGGCTTACAATTTACTGCTGAAAGCCAAAAATCCTAGACACTCTTTGTATTATTTTATAAAAATAATCTTTACAGAATATCACTGATGAGACACCATCTATTTATAGTTTATGTGGAGAAATGGATCCACTTTCAGCAGACAAAAAAAAATTGTGAGTTCAGCTCCTTCTATTATAAGGGTTTAAAATTACATTACCCATCTATTTGACTGGAAAGAAGACAGTTACAGCTCTCATGACACCCACCTTTTAAATGTAGCTTATAAAATACGAAAGTTATGCAGAATATAATGAAGTGCATTTTGGAACCACCAGTAATTCTAAGGAGTTTAAAAAGCTACATATTTGGTGCTTTCTCTCTTTGTGGAGCAGCCTAAACTTTACAGACTGTGTGAAAGCTTCTGAATGAAGTGGAGAAACTCTCTGTTCTCCTTTTGCATTTCCAAAGTGAAAAGCAACCTGTGTGAAGTGTGCCCATTTCGTGAGAAGCGTGTGAACAACACTTTGTGAAGTGTGAACAACACTTTCCATAAATTCCCAAAAAAATTGCATGGCATCTGCTGTGTATAGTTATGTTGCAGGACAAGCTGTGTTGTAATATTTGTGTTGTTCTTTAGTGTTTTCAGTGTGTAACTGAAGCCTGTACACTCCAAATGTTGAGAATAATCACATTATATTTAAAAGGTAGCAA
Source organism: Pygocentrus nattereri (assembly GCF_015220715.1). NCBI lineage: Eukaryota > Metazoa > Chordata > Actinopteri > Characiformes > Serrasalmidae > Pygocentrus > Pygocentrus nattereri. Next base: position 12,532,012 of record NC_051232.1, read on the forward strand.
AGCAGGCTACCCGCTGCTTGGCTAAACACTGCCATGAAGCTACCGCTGCCACCTGCACCAGTATCAGGCTGGTGCACCACTCTGTGCATACATGCATACTCGTGCTTTCACTCATGCAGTGATTTATTTTCCTTTTTTCTGCCAACCATTTTGACTCCTATGCTGAGAATCGCTGATTTAGAACAAGCCAAGCTTGATATTTACTTCATTATTACAAGTATGTATGCTACTTATTTACTTTGCATCGACAAAAATGATGCATTTCAAATCAGAATAAATTCAACTATTTGACAAATAGTTATTTTGTGACTAATAAGTAACACTCAAATTTCATCTTGGCTAAACCTCTGTATATGTTTAACTTTGGCAAGCAATGAGCACTTCAACCATTTAATTTGAGATAGAAATGAAATGGCACAGAGGAGATTCATTATTTCTATACTATCACTGACAGTTTAGGCTTTTCTATCCAACAATCTTAATGCAATGGGCACTGAACAGTATTCAAAATATATGGAGGAAGCCTCCTGCTGTGCTGCCACTGCCAGACTGAATTGAACGAAAGTGAAGTGAAAGCTCAGGGCTTTTAAAATGACTGGACGATGCTCTCTTTTCCCACTCATGCAGCACTTTCAGAGCAAATAAACTCACGTGAACATCAAAATGGTGTTGAACTTCTGCTTTTTAGGCCTGACTCAGTCTAACCACAGAATGGTCTCTGAAAGTGAGGAGGTCTAATTGGTGCAGAGAATGGAAGCAATGAAGCTGAAAAAAAGGCAGCACTGCAGTTTGTAACGAAGTGTGTATGTTAAGATTGAGCAAAATGGCCAAAATAACATCACAATATCAGAAGGTATCTTAATATGTATCAGAATATTTTGTTTATACTTTATAATATTGTAATATATTAAGGTTAAAAAGAGCACTTTTATCAGTGCTTGGGCCCCCATGTATTTTTATGCCATTTTGATTTTTTTTTTTTTTTGTACTTTGAATTAAACTATAAAAATTTTAAATTCAGGACATTTTTAAAGACAAAGTCCTTGTAGGAAAGTCTGTTAACTCAGTGGCTCTTAGTCCCAAGTATTTATGCCCAGTCATACAAGACCAGGCTGCTCTGTCTTTGAATGGGGAGAAATCTATAAATCCAAAACTGAAACACAATAATGTTTCAAAAATGTAAAAATCTATTAAAAAGAATAAATAGTTTGTAATGTCTGGCTCAAATTACGCAAAAAGTGGTGGGTGACATGGTAATATCATGACATTAGATGAACACTATTTTTTTTTTTCACACTTCACACTTATATTTCTATACAAGAAACTTGCTGAAATGAGACAAATGGTGTAAACTTATATCTCAATCTCACAGCATCACATTACATCACAATGTGTCACATCAAAATACTAAAATCTTCAACTACTGTGAAATCAGAGGGTCGGCAGTGATTCCCACGTTACTACAAACCCAATTCTAAAAAGGTTTTAATTAAAAACAAAAATCAGTGACTTGTAAACTGTCTTTTATAGATATTTGTTTGAAAACAGCATGAAGAAATATTTCATTTTACCTTGTCAACTTTTTTGACTTTTGTAAAGTGATTTCTGCAAGTCATTTTAAATCGGATGACTGCAACACATTTTTAAAAAGTTGTGACGGGCAAAGCAAGCATGTGAAGCTTGTGGAACGATCAAAAACACCTGTTTTGGAACTTTCCACAGGTAAACAGGTGATGCCATCATAACTGGGTATAAAAGAAGCATTCACAAAATACTCGGTTACCACAGTGAATTACAAGAAGTGCTAGTTCTGATAAGCCATATATCAATGTCTAGAAAAAACACTGACTTCTCTGGGCTAAAGCTCATCTGATGACTTCATCTTTTATTTTTTTTTTTTAAATAATAATCTTCATGCTTTCCATTCTAAAAAGGACCAAGTTCAAAGGCCTTTTGGATGGGGACAGCTGACTTGTTATATCAAGCAAAAATGGGGAAAATGTTAAAATGTTAAAAGGAAAGGTGATGTAACACAGCATTAAACATGTCCCTGTCTCAACTTTTTGGAATGTGTCGGAGCTATAAAATAGTAGTATATATAAAAGGTATATACTGAAAAAATGTGTTAGTTGAAACAGGAAATATCTTGTTTGTGCACTGTTTTCAATTGAACACAGGTCATAAAGGATTTGCCAAATCATTGCTGTCTGTGTTTACAGTTTCTATTGTTTAAACTTTTTGGAAACTGGGTCTGTAGCTGTTTTGGTTTACAGGTTCCCTATAATTGGTCTTTTTTATGTTGCATGCAGTTGGGCAGTTGAAGGAATTTATCAAGATAACATATCATACTGCCCACCACTAGTGTATGTGTGAGCCCTGCTACCCTGACAAACACAAAGAGCTTTTAATGGCTTAATCTCTGTCTGCAGATGGGGTCCCAGATTTACATGTCCCAAGCCCAAGACAGCTGTGTGTGTGTGTGTGTGTGGGGGGGGGTTGTAGCAAGAACAGATGTGTGTTGGTGCAAATCATTTGCCTGACTTTGCTATAAACCTCTGTTAAACTGACCTACATCATAAAAAACATATCTGAATATGTAACTCACTAGTATAAAACCTCATTGGCCTCGTGCTGCTCATAGCGAACCGTTTCACACATCAACCTAAAAGAAAAAAGAACAGAGTACAAAAAAAAAGTCCAAATCACAAGTATTCTTTCACATGTACTGAATATTATAAATAATGAATAAGTCTACAGTCAAGCACGTGTACTGACTGCGCATCATACCTGAGCTGGTGTTCTCTGAGGTTGGACAGTGCTTCCATCCCATGCAGATATGAGTACACAACCTGCAGGTCCTGCACAACAACACAAACATGTTATTAGGACTGTTACTATCAATTATATTAGTTATTGAGTAACACAGCAATTTATGATGCTAAATTGGGCAATCAGATTTTTTAAACAAGGCGAAACAATAAATATGGGCTTAAGTGAGCTACAGATGAAAGGTTTAGGAAAAATATCTAACTACAGTTTAAACTGAGATTATTTTCTATATGCCCAAGATGCCCAGTATGAATGCTGAACATATGTGCCCAACTGCCAGTTAGAGCTCATAAGCAGAGCATGTGTGCTTTTAGAACCTCATCTACATATATTTCCAAAACTCCATGGTATTATTATTTACAGCCATAATATATACACACACACACACACACACACACACACACGTATATATTTACACATACATGCATACATTCAGACTATTGCTACAGGACTGTGCAAGTAAGCAGTCAATTTTTTTGTCACTAAAATCAATAAATAAGTACAAGTAATTAATTTCAGTTCATTGTATGTTATTTGACACAAAATACACAGAAGCCACAAAATATATATACATTTATTTATTTATTTATTTTTATAAATACATACATTTCAGTGTGTCCACCCTTAGAGTTTATAGTCTCTTTCTGGGAGACTTGCTTTCAGTTTCTCAATAAAATCAGAGATATTTCTCCACTCCTCCAAAGGTCAGTCTGGTTGCAATTCCCTGCTTCCCACAATCCAAATAAACAAACACATTCAATAATGTTGAGGTCTGGACTTTGGGGTGTCCACTCTGCTGTTCTGTTGACGACAGCTTCTTTGAGTGGAACCTGTTTTTCTCCTCTCCTTTAAAGATGAAAGCTTTAACTGCTGTTTTTGTGATCAGTTTTGGGTTCCATTTTCCCCTCTTGACTCTGCAAGTGAATTATATCACATCTAATTTCTTCAAAAATATCTCCAGAAAAATGACTTGTACTGAGCAGCTCTTTTAACTGGTAAGTGAACTCCAAAGATCATAAGAATCAACCTCTTGCAGTTACATCCAGATACCAGCAAGGGGCACTGTTCCAGTTTTAAAAGGCATTCCAACACAAACAGCGGGCTCTTTTTCCCCCTCTACTGCTCACCCTGCAAGGAAACACACACACACACACACACACACACGAACCTGCATCCAGCAATGAATCGACCGCACCCGTCCCACATGACGCAATGCACCTCAGATCAATGTTTAACAAGAAAGGCATGTTTGCGAATACCACAATACCCCTTTGCCTTTTTTTCCCACCCTCTCCCTTTCTTCACTCCACTTTCTTCTATTCTGTCCATTTCCTGACCTCCCACTCTGACAATGCTGCTCCTTATTCCTTTGTTACTTTTCTTGCTTGCAGAGAAATTCGAGTTTCCAAAACAACGTCAAGACTTTATTCAGTACCGGAGCTGTTAAATAAAATGCAATTCCGTGAACTTCAACATGGTTCATAAGAAATGGAAACTAAAGAGTGGAATGGAAACTCTTGTCATTCTGGGGATCCCACAGACCCTTTCCTTTCCTCTACTTGCTGGGCAGCGAAAAAAGAACTTCTCACATGTCTTAAAATAAAGTCCTCTATTCACGCTTCTGTCTTTGTAGACAAACCTCAAGCACGTGCTCTCTTGCAAAAACAGCTGAACGCAGTATAAGTGCACCCACACATACATACATAAAGACTAATCTTTATGGATTTAATTTGTCAAGATTTAGTAATATTTTCCAAGTTGTTTTGGAAGCATTTTGAGAATTTTTTAAGAATAAAAACCAATAAGGTCTCTTAGGTCCATCCACTCAAGTCAACTAATAGAGCATAAAGCCAACGCTACACACGTCTGGAACAAACTCTCGGACAGGATATTCTCCAAATGTGGCTCTTTTTAAATCCAGATTAAAGCCATTCCTCTTTTTGTGCACCTTTAAACACTTTATTATTAGCATTGCACCTTTAATAAGCCTACTTTACACCTCTGGTCATTAATTTCCGTTTTATTTTTGTATTATTTTGTTTTCAGACTGCTTTTCAATTATTCGTTTTATTTCTTTAAGCTACTGTAACTTTATTCTGTTCCATTTCTTTAACTCCATGTCGTCATTTACATGTTTCAATGGTAACACGCTTATTTTTTCCTTTTATGTTCTCTTTGCTGGTATTCACGTAACTACTGCCTTTGTGCATAAAATATGGTCCATAAATAAACGTGCCTTGTTAGGTCAGAAGCTGAACCTAGTGAATGTTTTCAAACGTGTTTGCATGGTTTACCGTCCAGTTAAATGACCGCAGATTAACTCTTACACACACGTCTGGACAAGTACAGTACTCCTCTGTTTCTGCTCAAGAAGACTTTCTCTGAAGTAAAAGCACCTCTACTTGAGTGTTTGTTTTTGAGTACACACCATTACCAACCAAAGCAGCTGTAGACAACAATTCATTCAAATCAGCCAATCAAAATAGCTCAGAGGTGGCGTGAGACAGCCTGTGATTGGTAGGTTCAAGTCTTATAGGCGTTTATTCTGGGAACATGGCATTTCCGCCCAGGGGACTGCTACACAGTTGGCTGCTCTGCTGCCCACTCCAACAGTCTGAAGGAAAGTGGCAGTGATGGACGAATACCCTTAAGGTTTGGAGTTCAAAGGAAAACAAAAAGAGGCCAGACTGCTAAACACTGCACCACAGTTAATTAAAAGTTTGACGCTTAGTCCATTAAAGGGCCCATATTCTACACTTTTATTGTGTTTTATTGTTTCATCCACTTAACATAACGTAATACATTGAACTCCAATTGAATGTCAAATCGGAAGCTAGTTTTGCTTTGGCAAAGGAATTCAACATAAGACGCACTTCAAAATCCACCATCAGAAAGATGCACTAAAGAGTTTTTACACTACTAACACTTTGCATCACTGTGCATTCTCTTAAAGGACACCTTGCACAGTTAATAAAAGAAACAAAGCCTTGAAACATTCTACCAGTCAATTTGAAGAGCAATCAACCAAGAAACAGCCTATGACAGCTCTGGTGTTTGACCCCAATAAATCAATAAATAAATAGGTGAAGGGGAGCACTTGTATGATAAGCATGGACCATGCATCTGAACACACAACTGTTTATCAAGCCATGTCAACTGTAGGACAAAATGCCAACACTTGGCATCTCCACAAGACTTTAAAATCCGTTACATGCTCTGGGAGTCAATCAGGACGTCAAAGTGGCCCAAACAAGACATCCATCAATAACAAGCAAGGTCTTACAGCTAGTCATGTCAAACGCTAACAAGAACACACGTCTGACCCTCTGAACCATCTGTAGTTCTGGCCCGAAACCCAGCTGCTGTTGCTGTGACTCCAATTTGGAAACAGTGTTTAAACAGCTAGTTACATTCATAGATCACTCAGCAGAGGTTATTATAAGCTGATGGAATGCCGTGACTGTTTCATAGTACTGAAGGTTGTCGAATCTTAAGTAAGCAAAACCCGGCACTGATGCAGGCAAGCTAAAAAAATAGGCTGCTCGGCTGAGAATCTGTTCATTTGCTTATTTTCACTGGAAAACGACACATAAAATGCAAGCAAGAACGCTGACAAACACCCACAATCGTAGTTAACTGGGCTTTATGAGGTCTGAGAAGTCCAAACACTGGACATTTCACATAATTGGTCAGTCAATTTAGGTCTCTTGATACTAAACACCACATTTTTGTGTGTAACAGTAAAAAAAATAGTTACTGAGCCAATCTGATTATTATTTATCAACGCAGTCAATCAGTGACTAACTCAAGGTCCCCTTAACCAGAACGACAGATTACACCCAGGTCCTGTTTCTCACTCTGCCTTGTTCTTACACGAAATGTGATGTGAAACTCGAGGTTCCACTGCCTTTCACCCTTTATATATTTAAGCATATATTACTCAGTCATGCCACTTTTAAGCAGAGGGAAACGTGACCAGTTCAGAAATCAGGAATCAAAAAACTGCTCTAGAATTATTCCGTTAAAAGTGTTCAATAACTGAAAAGAAACTCTACTGCTTTCCTGGTTTTATGAACTGTTTGTTAATTACTGTTGTTTGTACTTCACCACACCATGGTAAGACATCCTGAAATGTGCCCTCAGTGATTATTATAAATAGAGGCCTTTTGAAAAACTCCACCCATCATGAATGTCAAAAGACCAACACTCCATAGTTGTGAGCCGTGCTTGGACCTCGACGAGTGCCACCTGTGACGTAATTTGTAGATGGCTGCGTATCAGTTTCATACAAAAGTGGAGTGGTATTGTCTTGGCTGCACAGAGCGATGATTTAAATAGAAATGTTTTATGCTCACCGTCTAAAATCTACTCAAGAAAAAAAAAAAACATACAAGTGAAAACTAAACTACTTCACCAATGAAAAACTTCACTGCTCAGAAAACTTTGCTCTTTTTCCTGTTTGGGTACCCTTTTGTCCCAAAAAACGTCCTTTTATCAGTTCCATGAAGGCACCAAACTCCAGTAATGTTAGCCTAATAACATTATCCAAGCCAAACCTGCTGTTTATTATTACTTTACAACTCTAAACAAACAAACAAACAAACATGTCTGGATGGGCCAAATAAATGACCATGCAGCAGCATCGGTTTCACAAGGGCAAATACCAAAATAACAGTTACCAAACTGTTGCTATCATAATAAAACGCGTCTCTCCGAAACCGAAACTTACATTTTTATCCTACGGTTTCCCTTGAAGCCCATCTAACATGCATGTGTGTGGTTTGATGTACCAAAATAGTCATAAATAACTTTTTTCCAACCTCTCTTTATCACTTACAATTAAACAGGCTATTCTGTTACTGTGCTTTGAGGACTGATCTATGTAAATGAGCTGTGCTCTGATCAGCTGTCCTGTATTGTGCCTCATTAGAAAGCACTTGGTGCTGAAACACTCGTAAGAACTTCAATGTAAATGGCTGGAGCTGAACTGCTTACGCATTAGTTCAAACTCCTTTGCTGCCAAAAAAAAAACAAAAAAAAAAACGAGGGAATGATGGGCTCTTTTATACACTTTAACTAGTTTCGCTCACATTACTGTGTGGACCATTTCTACTGTCCATTTATCATGAAAATTCCACACAATGCGACAGCAGCGACAAAATGATAGGTCATTTATTCGTGTCCTCACCTCCCATACAGACGTAGAGGATGATGTTCCAGAAAATAAATTGCTCCTGCCCTAAGACTTTCACCTCAGCGTCACTGTAATCTTTCTCTCTCTTTCAACACTGTTTTGTAAAGATCCACCTCAAGGGTAAACAAACACAGCTCTCATTCATACAGGTAGACAGAGTGACCGCACACACACACACACACACACACACACACACACACACACAGAATCCGTAGTGTGTGAGCATTAAGCTGAGTCACTGATGAATAAACTGTATGTGTGTGTGTGTGTGTGTGTGTGTGTTTAGCTTACTCTAACAGTCAGAACAAGCAGTGAGAGCACACAGATGGTTAATCTTCAAAAAAGCCTTAATGTATTACTGAACATCATTATCTCATCATTATATAATTCACCTGCCAGGGGAATGACAAATAGATTACCAAGGGTTTTCAAAGTGTCACGTCGTTAGTTTAACTCCAGAAGCCGCTGTACTTACACCAGTCAGACAGGATTAGTTTTACATGGAAAGGTGGGGTAATGTAATTATAACTGCCGTTTCTCAGTCATTATTTCAAGTCTAATTCAGTCAGTACTTTAAAAGCACTGCACTACACCAGCGCCTTTTACCCACAATAAAACAAGCTGTAGAAGAAGTGACACCATCTTATATTAATCTCGAGCAAACTGGCACGTTGGTTGTATCTGTTGTAAAACGTTTGTGTGCGTTTTTCTGAAGTATGGAGGCACCCGAACAAGCTTTTACTTGTTTTGTCTGCAGTTCAAATCGAGCTGATCTGTAACGTTCTACCACAAATCTACAACCACTAAAATGTGAAACGAAAAAAGGCGATGTTGACTGTAAATTCCCCAAACTAAAGAGGAATTTCACAGATATTTCAAAATAAATACATAATTCAACAGTTCCCTCAATGTGGTTTGATGGTAAATTTCTCTAGAATGGGTTTTCACAACTCTCATGTTCCCTACAGTGGTGGCAACAGCAACCAGGGTTCCTAATGTCTACAACGCAAACAAAGCCAGTTTACTTACTATCCAGAATGACCAGTGAGATTTCTTATGTTACATCAATTATGATAAAACCTGTAAACCTGTAACTTATTTCCTTTGGGTACTATCTGGCCTTAGAACACACTGCATGTATCTTCCACCTTGAATCTATTTAAAAAATGTGTTTTCAAAACCTTAAAACTATCATAGAAATGTCTCAGGCATCAATGTATTCATAACCACTTAGGATAATAACTAGTGAGGCAGCTTTCAAAAGCATTACACTTTTAGATGTCTGGTTTTTATCACTACTACTTTTAACAGTTTCTCTAGTATGGTGTACAGAGCATTTCACTCCAAACCACTCTAAATGACTTTATTTACATCTGAACCATTTAACTGCGCAGAAATGGAAAAATGTTGAACTGTCCTTTAGATAAGACTGCTAGTAACATGTTCAGAGTAAATGAACTAATGACCAATGGCTTTGACATGTTTTTACACTTTGTTTTGCTGCTGGCAATGTGGAAATTAAGTAGAATCATCTCCAATTTCTAATCCTTTGCAAATCAGTTAGAAATATTACAGATGTTCAAGGTAAAACTGCATAACCCCACCTCTCTATGAGAAACTAATCACATCCAACCAGCACTTGATATATATATATATATATAGCTGCTGTCTGAAGAAAATCTTGTATCTCCATTTTTGGAGAAACTACAGCATGTTTTTTCTTTCTCCTGTAAAGTTCTAATTTTGGAGATACAAGGTTTTCTTCTGACAACAGTGGGTCCATTTGAATTAAATCACTCGCACATGCCACTTTAGCTACTTTTCCCAGAAGCCTCACTTCTGTTTTTGAGGTTAGAGAAAGATTAGACAAGACAGCGGTAGTAATTTCAAATAATATGACTGATTTACTGCATGTTTCGATGTCACTCCCACTATAAAAAAAGTCTCCATTTGACCTGCAAAAGCTCTCAAATGAATCACAATGAAAGGAAACACCATTATATATCTTCACTTTGTTGTAAACGGCTGTCAGACCTTTTACACGGAATTGCAAGTTGTTCCACTCATTCTGACACAGTTACTGTACTCAGTGTCTTTCTATATGTAGACTGACATGCAAATGACGATATGCAAACATTTGCAAAGGCATCTGAATTTAGTCTGTGCTAGATGGAGGGAGAGTCATCAGATAAACAAATTACATCTGGACTTTCTCATGGAATTAACTTTGACACAAGCCTATACATTTAGCCTGCACTGCCTTTAGGATGTCACTGATGTAGCAAGCTTATAAGGTAATAGGTGTTGTGCCTGCAGAAGGAAACACCTAGTTAATACTATAGCTTTACAGGTAATTTACAAATATATAGTGGTAACTCTTTACAGTAAAAGCACATTCTGTCCGTCAAAGATAAAAAAAAAAGCTGTGATTAAATGACAGTTTTGGTGGTCTACTGGGTCTTTCAGGAGTCCCCTTAACTCTACATCTTTTAACCATTTTTTGGACTCTTTCCTTTTGACTTTCCTCTTCTTTATACAAGTCTATTTTATCCAAACATACCAGAAATGAACGCCTTGTATTTAACAGACGGTTTGGTTTAACTGCAGTTTCCCTCTGGGATCAATAAAGTATTCTGAAACTAAATAAATGAAAGGGGGAGGGGGAGGGGGGGTCTCTGACTTCGGTACAGTATAGTATGTCCTGTTGAAGCTACGGTCACAGCTATTACCATACTGTGAGAAGGTTTTCCTGCACCACAGCTCATCGTGATCCGAATATGGTTGCATATTACCACAGTAAGAATTTTTCTACTGTGGTTGCTTCTCTCACTAACTCGCTCAGCCCTTAAACAACGGCCTCATTCACCAACTGTTCTTAAGTAGAAATTTCTTAAAATCCACTTCAGCAGTTTTCACAAAGATTGTCCAATGTTTTCTTGTGGGTGTGGGTGTGAACAATTGGTTTAAGAACAGGTCATGAATCCGACATGGACTTTTTCAAAGGAGCTTTTTAAAGAACTAATTTTAGGAAGATATTGGTGAATGAGGCCCAATGTGTGTGAATTTTTGCAGGCCAAATTACTTCCATCAGTGTTGATGCTAAACTGGGCAGTGCAGCCCCTGATTTGTTGAAACCTTTCGTGAAGCTGACGACAACCTATCCACGGTTCCAGTGTTCCACTACTGAAGAACTGGCTGCCAACTTCATCAGGTCTAATCTTGCAACATGACTTGCTCATCTTGAATGTGTAACCAAAATCTGTTGTATTTCCCCACCAGCTCACTAAACAACCACTTCAACTGAGTGCACATATTTATGCTTCTTCCTTGCTTCAACATCAAAACCTCTCCCAGGACACAACAGTGACAAGTGACTGACAGCAAAATTGAGCTGGGATCACGCTAGAGAGCTAACTGTTGCTAAGCATTGTTGTTTGTGGTTGCTTTAAGCATATGTGTGAGGTGTACAGCGATGAATGATGTCCAGCATGAAATTCTCTAGAGTGCCTCAGCGGTCAAGGATAGCAGGTGGGGAGCACACGCCAGCACCATCTGGATGATTAGGGGAAGAGGGCTTTTAGCATGACTCTGCCTAAGAATAATCCATCGGAATAAAGAGGAGGCTAAAGGTTGGGACGTCAGCGCTGCACTACTGCGCTGGCCGAATGGCAGTTTGGACAGCGGATATCGTAACTGCTGAAATATCTACAGCATTCTGACTGTATGGGCTTTTTTGAATGAGGGCAGCAGCTGCTCCTGACTACTGGGCAAATTCCAAACTCGAACTTTGACCCGGAATTACACACATTCCAAAGACACCACGAAAGGGTCACACCACAGGCTAAGCTGAGAAATGTTCCCTGTATACGTGAGTGTGCAGGCGTGTGCCCATGTTTGTGGTTGTAGTGAAGTTAGTCAGCTGGCAGGCCTGAAAGAAGCTCAAAGAACCTCATGTTGCAGTTGAGCGAAGCAGTTAGCAGGGATTTCTGAACAGTACGGTTTAGAATAGCTGTGTGAAAACATGTTTTAAGGTGAGGACTGCCAGCTCTGGGAACAGGCGATATGTATATGTAACAGAACCCTTTTCTGAGTAGATCACGCAGAGACGGCACAACGAACAGCTGGTCAATGGGACAATATCAATCATTATATTATCGCAATAAATTACGTCACAATATGCTTTTCTTAGCGTCGGGGTGTCTAGAACACAGAGCGCACGTTTCATTGGAATGGGAGAACACTTCTTCCTGTTCAGTTGGTTCTAGTGCAGTATAGTATGTAAGACATTAAATGAAAATCAACTGACAGAATTTTGACTATTCTAACTTAGAGGTCAGAAAAAAATACGGCCATGAAAGTATCTTGTAGAGTATATTTTGCCACATCGCCCACCGCTAACACAATATCATTTAGTCTTCTCCAATATCAACAACAAAACCTTAAATATCAGCCAGCGCTGAACCGATACTTCATATTTTAAAAACGGAAGCTTTAAAATTAGCATTTCAATGACCAATAAAATGCACATTTAGGTCAAACTACTCTACGTCCGCACAGGATTGTGCACGCGCACTAATTCGGGCCATATCTGATCGCTATTGATCTGATTCCAATTGCAGAGCCCCAGGCTAACTTTTCCACTGGTTCCTGTGGTGCTACCAACTTTCTCAGCTGGTCACACCAGCACATGATTTGGTGGCATACTTTTTTTTTGTTATGAATCCTTTCATGCTGATAGTTGTCTACTCTAGTTTCGCACTGATGTTAAGATTGACAGCAACTCAAGACCTTGTGAAATATTAAATATTTAACCCGAACGTTGTTCCTCAAGCAGTTCCTCAACATTGTCACAAGCGGTGGCAGACAAAATGGGTACGCAAAAAAGCGTAACAAAAATATTACCAAATAAAAACAACGCATAACAGCACAGCACGCATGTTTTGCATGAACTCTGTTTTCACTTTTAACATTAACTTAACTTTAACTCAGAGGGGCCAACTGCTGTAGTGGGGACACCTTATTCATTGCTGTTGAAAGTAACTTCCTCCTTCTCTGGCTCAGTCAGCGTCTCCCTGCAGCCTGCACCTCTCGTTGGCCCTCCTTCTCCACCAGAGTAAGTCAGAGAAAGGTGGAGTGTCAGTGTTCTCACTCTGAAATTGCTCCAATATCACTCCATCCTGTGAGCCAGGATGCCCTTCTCCTCCCACCCCAGTGACTACCTCTACGTGACATGAGTGATGCGGCAGTAATGCTACAGCTCGCACGTCACAGCACTGATTGCAACAAAGTGTTACAGATATTGCACACAGCTTGTATTGTGTCATCCATTTTGCTGTGTGAATGGTAAAGGATCGTGTTAAACAGCATGTGTGTTTGTTTATCCTCAGCCGTCTTCCAGCTTGTGATTCCTCGGTCATGCCTATACCTTGTGGAAAAAGTCTGTCTAGCACCAAATGTTTAACTAGTTTTTAATTTAATAACCATAAACTCTAAAATGTATTAAATGTAGTGTCTTGTCAAAGTGATCAGAGCATAAAATAAATACCATCAGAATGAATCATATGGAGTGCAGGTCGAGCGCAGCGGTTTCTCTGCTGTGTGAGCGAACAGCAAAAAACAGAAGACCTGTTGCAGAGCTGGAGTGATTATAGAAATGCTTTCAGAGCGGAGTGGAGCTGTCTGCTGCTCCACGCCACTCAAATGCTCTCCAACAGCATCCTTCTCCTCTCTCTCCTCATTTTGTTTAGGAAAATAATCAGCAATAGACCGGCTTCATCTTTACCTGGATTGTTTAGTGCGTTTACCTGGATCCAAGCTGGATTGTTTAGTGCGTTTAACGATCAGTGTGCTGTGCACGTGTGTGTAGCCGAAGATGAATGTTTAGGAGGGGCGTGAGGGCAGGTTGAGAGGCTGACCAAGCCAGGGAAGAAAAAACTACTACTTTCAATCACAATGGCTAACACAGTACCCTAAACAACCAAACACAAATGTGACCATGTGAATTTTCAACTTGTGCACATTGTATTTGTGTGTATATATATATATATATATATATATATATATATACACACACACACACATACACACACACACACACACACACACACACACACACGGTTGCATGTGGGACCATTTTGGTCAGAGTCTACAGCCCTGCACTGCTACTGATATGCCATCTCTAAAACCATGGGTATCACTGTGTGTATAACACTGAATAACTGCATACACCACAAACAAACACAAATTCAAACCAATTCCAGATAACCTGTAAACAACTGAGTGTAAATGCCTAAAACAGCAAAACCCTAACAAGTAGCTGATCTGATTATTTTGTTGTCTTCCTTCTGAAATTCTGTTTGCTTCTGTCCCTCCGTTCCATCTTGGGGGCAGTCGTGGGCTGGAGGGTTAGGGAACCAGCCTTGTGACCAGAAGGTCGCCAGTTCGATCCCGAGTCGACAGCACGTAACTGAGGTACCCAACCCCCAACTGCTGCCCGGGTGCTGCGGTTAGGGCGGCCCGGCCGCTCCCGGCAAGTGGCTCTGTCTTCACTAGTGTGTATGTGGTGTTTCACTGCACGGGTGGGTTAAATTGTGGAGGTGAAATTTCCCCACTGTGGGACTAATAAGAGTCACTTAATCTTAAACAGTATACTGAACCGTAAAGTAGCCTATTCCGTTTCTGAGCTTTCTACTCCGTTTTAACTTCTTTACCAACCTCAGGCATTTCGGTCACATTGCCCACCAATTGACTACTTCCAAACTGACATTACAGGTTTATTCAACTGAACAAAGCCTAAGATGATCTATCCCTCCTTCAGGCCTTCTGCCTGTGTTTGAGGTTCACCCTGCAATAGCGATACCCTCTTCCTGCTAAGCTAGGACTTTTAACTACTTTGTTACTGTTTAAGAGCTATGCTAAAAAAACTGATACACTTACAGTTAAAGCTTTTTTATGGGACATTCTTCAAAGGAGAACATGTTGATCTTTGATTAAAATACTGGTGTAAAAAATGTATATAAAATGTCCATATTGTGTCAATCAGCATGCAGAAAATCATCATTGATGTAATTTATATAATTTACTTGTTATATAATCAATGTTAAATGACATTTTTTTTATTTAAAAGCTTTTTAAAAATTATTTTTAGAACCCAATTTTCTTTGGTGCAATGTGTCCACATCATCGGGGGGAAAAATACTGTTTATTCTTTTTACTTTACTGCTTTAATGTTTACCCTGTAAAATGTTATGTGGCACAAATAAAAAGAAAACCTTACAGTAATGCGATACAGTTTCATATTTTGGAAAAAATGTTTCAAATTAAAACCCTTTAAAATACTTAGTTTGACAACATTATACATGAAAGGAAAAAAATGGAATAAAATATATTATTTACAGCTTGATCTCCAAATCTAACTGTTTTACAGTATTTTAAACCAATGAAATCAGTCAGGTTTATTTTTAATTGTTCTAACAGGCATCAGTGTCTGCATATTTTAGTCATTTTAATTAAGGCCTTAGCACTCGTCATGTTTGTGAAAACAGCCCAATGCATGAAACATCTCCAAGATTAAAAAATCTAACTTCTTACAGCAGTTCTTTGGGCATATTGGCTTGTGGATTGTTAACGACAGCAGTTTTGCATTCCTTTGCCATGTTTTTCAGACATTATGCAGGGAACGGCATCATTTCCATATCACAATGATGAGGTGTTACAACTATACCTCCCACAGCTAGAGGTCATCAGAGCAGAGTTCTTCAGCAATGATTCATTTAAGAAAAAGTAGATAACAAAAGTGCCTGATTACAATAGTAAAGAGAGCATGTGAGTCTATATGCACAGATCAGCACTGACACATCATTTCTAAAGTGGGAGAGAGGAACAGAAAGACACATGTCAGGATTTCAGACACCAACCTCCGCCCCCTCCCCCTCTGAGACGCAGTCTCAGTCTCTCCCTCGTACTATTTGTGCAACCAGGGAGGAAAAAATACTTCATTCAGGTTTTTCACATGATTCCCTGCAAAACCAAAAGTCTGCTGTTCTGAGAAAAGAGAAGAGATACCAAAGCTGGGTCATCAGGTGAGGATGTGTTTACAAAGGGCCTTTTTCAGTCAGAAGCAGCTCGTCTCTGCAGTTGATTCAGTTTTATAGCTTTTAATACAATGTAAAATGAGGCCAGTTTACCAAGAAATACAGACAAGCCAACTTAAGTCTATTTATTTTTGCAACAGTATTTAACTAGACTTATCACACCTGACAGCCTCTCAACACAGAGTGATTAGGAAGGAATACAACACTAATAAATAATTAACACTTCACTGTTGCAATAACTTTATCACGTCATTAATGGGGGTGCTGTACATAAATGCTACTACACCAAAACGTAAATAAGATGTAAATTAGGGAAAACGGCTTTAGATGTGTCAGTGGAAAGAATGACTGAGTTAGTCAGAAGTTTTAAAGAGAAGGAGGCCGACTTAGACCAATCGAGAGGAAAAAGTCGGCAGAACATGCCATCACTGAAGCTCAGCGCACACGGATTCACTCTGCAGATTAAAGAAAAGCATTTCTTGCACATTTATAACTTTTTACAACTTAAAACTACATTTTACTGAGACTCCTGCAACCCAACTTGAAACCCGTGATTCAACAAGTTACATGAAACGGCTAATCAAAGCGCAGACGACGTGCCACATGAGGGCATTTCATTATTTCAAACAACTTTACTGACTTCAATCGGTAAAACGATGAGCTCTTGGCATAATGTTGCTTATTTACTAACATTAACTTGACAACTACTTGCATAAGTGACTGCCAACATCGCGCCTTGTTCCACATTGTGGTCTACACCCCTACGGCATTAAAATTTCTCAAGTTTTGACATAAAAATGATAAAGACTCAACACAATGGAGATGATTTTATATAACCACAACACGATGCATGAAAAACACGACTATCACCAACTATTCTATTAGCCAGTATTCCACTTTACACTCTAAGGTAGATGAACCCTTGGGCTTAAAGTACAATAACCAAATGTGTTGCATGCAACTTCATGTTTGAATTGCTTTGTGTAACCGTCAAGTTGTATGAAAATGGTGTCATAAAAGCTTAACAATTTAGCATCAGCTTAAGACAGGCAGGCTAAAACGTGCAACTCACTAAGAACGAGTGCTGCAGATGAATGTTTTTGAGAGATACTCACTCATTTCGATAATGTGTCACTCTCAATCCCAAATTAGATGCAAATTGGAAAGCTGGTTTCGGTGTTGTAACAGCAGAAATCACTTCTACTAAAAGCATGATGCAAGCTAGTACACTAGCAGACTGGCTTGTTGAACAAATCTTGAACTGGAACATTAAACGTTTTCATTTTGGCTTCATACATTATCTATTCACCTCTCATCCTTAACTTGGGATCAAACTGTTTCAATCTCCGTAAATCTAATATATTGAATTCAGTTGTGAACAGAGACAATGTAATCCTAGGTGAGCCTAATTATTACAATAATTGTTGCCACCATATACATATACAGACCAGTTATAAAGAATCTGTAAACAACAATCAGTATACAGTAACTGTATAAGCCGTAGAGACCCAAGCAGCTGATCGGATGTCAGTCCAGTAATGTTATCGTTTCTAGTGATGTGCATTCTGACCAATTTTGACAATGGAGTGTCCGTATTTGGAGTTATTGAACAGATATCTGGGTATTTGGTTAACTGCAAGGAAGAATAGGATCAACAACAATAAAGGAGAAAGCACAGAGCTGTAGGCTTCTATCACACCCCAAAGGTCTGTTGGATTCAGATCTGCTGATCATGAAGGTCAATGAAGAACATGCAACTCCTTGGTCATAAAACCAGTCGGAGATGACTTTTGCTTTGTGACAAAGTGCATTATCATGCAGGAAATAGCCGTTAAAAGATGTAAACTGTGGCAATGAAGGGATTCACACCATCAGCAACAACACTCGATTACCCAAAGTGTGCCAAGAAAACACTATTACACCACCTCCACCAGCCTAGACTGTTGATACAATGCAGACTGTGTCCAAGGACTTAAGGCGTCTGTGCCAAATTGTGGCCCTACCATCTGTGTGCCTTAGTAGAAGCTGAGATTCATCAGATCAGGCTTTGTTTTTCAGTCTTTAACTATCCAGTTTAGGTGCGCCTGTTCCCACTGAAACATCAGCTTTCTGTTCTTGGCTGAGAGAACCAGAACCTGATGTAGTCTTCCGTCGTAACTCATCCGCCTCGATGTTTAGTGCATTCCAAAAAGCTTTTCTGCTCACTACAATTGCACAGAGTGGTTATCTGAGCTACCGCATCTATTCTGTCAGCTCTAACCAGATATCTCTCATCAACAAAGCATTACTGTATGCAGAACTGCTGCTCACTGGATGTTTTTCCTTTATTGCTCCATTCTGCTGTGCATGAAAAACCCAGGAGAACAGCTGTTCTAGAAATATTCAAACTAGAATGTGTGGCACCAAAGATCACGCCACAGTCAAACTCACTTTTTCCATTCTGATGAAGATTACCTGAAGCTGGTGGCCTGTATCTGCATGTTTTATGCACTGCTACCACACGACTGCATGAATAAGTGTGTACAGGTGCTCCAAATAAAGTACTTCATGCCCACATTTTCTTCCTCTTGATCCATCTTCAATAGTGGATTTTTGCATGTGCTGAATAAAAAAAAAAAAGTTGGCTCACTGCCTTTGTTCCAACTTGTTCAAACCTCAGAAAACCAACCATAACACATAATCCCTCAGGAAAACATCTCCAGGCATCACCCACTCTTCACTTTTGCTCTGAGGCGTGTTTAAAACACAGCACCAGAGCTGTAAGTTTCAACCAACTGTTCGCAGCCTCCCTCTTTCCTTCTTTACTTTTTCCTCTGCAGTCTTCAGCGCAGTTCGCCCCAGGCTTTTTCCCCCAGTTTCCGCTGGCGACAGCCGCGTCAATGCGAGAGTCATTCCACAGGAAATGCCACCAAACTCCACACCTCCACTCATGTGTACACACACACACACACATAAATAGCAAGAGAATACGTCTTACATAATGTGCTGAATCTGACCCAGAAAACGCACCTGAGCATCAAACTGTCGGGAAGACACTCACGCAGGTGGCACAACATGGAAAACAACACTAGTATTATGATCATACTGTGATGTCCCTAAATATAAACATCTTTTATAAAAATGGAGAATCAACAATTAACCATTCCAGGTGCCAATATCTGACCTAATCATGACACTGCATCATAGAAAATCAAAAAATATACAGAACAACACAGCAAACCAATTCACAAGAATCATATTAATATTTTTACTGTGTTGAAAAAAAGATTTTATGTTCCATTTTCAGTTTAGTAGAGCATTCTACATTACAAATCTCCTTCATTTCATAACACACTAGCCCTGAGTGAAACAAGCTTACGAGTACTCAATCGAGGCTAAAAGCACAGCAATGCAACATAATTAACGAGTCTTTGTTGCGTCTATTCTGTTGAAGGTATTGAGAGTTTTGAGAGGCTCACGTTGAAAGACACAATTAAAAATAGGTCATCAGTTTTGCCGGAAATGAGCACCTTAGCACTGCCACACGGTCAAGGACTTTTTAATGAACTACTCTAGCCAGCGTTCGCTGAAACCACAACCAAAAAAATGGATAAAGATCATTTTAGGTCAACATCTACAGAGCACAAAAAACCCGTGCTGATGAGTCATCACCTTCTGTCACTGAACTGGTTAGCTACTGTTTCAATGTCAGATCATGATGAGCACCTGCACAAGCTGCTAAATTTCCTTTATGCTACTGAATTTTAAAGTGCTAGCAAAAGGGCACAGGTATATTTGCCTGTGTAGCTTGTATGCAGTTCAAGAATGCAATTCATTACAGGGAACAGAGAGAAGTTTTAAGCCATCACATATTGAGTTACAGAGCTTTTGATGCACATACCTTTGTTGACACTGTACACACAAACGTATTTATGGAAGATAGATGTGTTTTCATGCACTATGTTTCTATATGAGTGCATGAATTCTGTACCGCTATTTGACATGTGTCACCCTTATTATGATAGCACAACAATTCTATGGAAAAAATGCAAGGTAAACAAAGCAGTTTAACATTCTGGGTGTTTAGTTTTCACTTTGGTACAGCTGATGATACTTTTTTGAAGCAGGGTGTGGAGCAGTGCTATTACCCCGTGCATGGTTACCGGTACACGGTGAAACGGGAGTAAAACATCATATACAGGTAACTGGGCATGTGAAGTTATAGCAAACTTTAGTTATCTGACGCACTGCTAACCTAGTTGTGATGTGGTGCAAGGTATCTTACAGCAATGTGCCAAGTCTGGTGCAAATTTATAGTGTTTGATGCGAGACGGTGCTGCCCTACAAATCCCAAGACCCGAAGAAGAAGTATGTCATATTTAGGGCGACAATATCATGCATAGCATCCAAACTGAGACCCACTCCTAATGACTGATAGGAGCTCACTGGCACTTCCGCAGCCTTCTGCGATGTCAGTGTGGTAAAGGCCAACATCTCAAAATATAATTAGCTACCACAAAACATGCACACACACAACATGTGAGGCGTCATACAGGATGAGAGCTGTCTGCTGCACACTGGCGTATGACTGCACCACTCAAAGCATGAGAAACAGAAGGTTTCAGGGCTCACTGCAGGCAGCTTCCACATCTTACTGCGCAACCTCACCACACTGACCAAATGAGTGTGAAAGCACGGAGTGAGAGACAGTCTGCGAAACAGAGGCTGTGGGCGAAACCGCGCTGCAGCTCGTTCTCCAGCTTGTAGCGAAACACAGCTGCAAAAATGCTGCACTCGCCGTTTCCTCCGTCTATAAACGGCACCTTACAAAGTGACTCACTGGTGCCAAGTTAAAACTCGCTTCACGTTCCATTTAACAGAGCGAAACGACGGATGTGTTTTCTCTGATTTAACACATCGCTTTGCCGTGTTAACACTCAGCCCTTGTCTCTAGAACAATCCTGTCAGCAATCTGACTGGCAGATCACAATATGAACCTACTTTCGTAGGTGACAGGAAGCAGAGGTGTTTTGAACCTGTCGAGCACTGAAAGGAGAAAGTTGCACCAGTGGTAGTGGATGTGTGTGCACGAAGTGCCCCTGTCCTACAGGGTAGGTGGGATTGGTCTCAAGGACCACCGAGACGTCTTAATCTCTTTGATCCGATTAGCTTCTCAGACAACACGCATACAAATTCTTCAGAGCGAGGTTGTGTGTTGAGGGACACAGTGCTACGGAACTGAACAATGACGCTGTTGTTACGAGAATTTTCCTCCTTGCATATGAGCTTTTTCTTGCACCGAGACTGCAACGCTGAATTCCAACTGGGAATCCACTGAGACTACATCTTGGTTTTACTCAGTTTGAGCTACAATGCCTGATTTTTGGATTAAACTTCCTTTCTTTGAACTGAAATTCCCAAATGTTCCCCATATTTCAGATAATTAAGATTTGAACCACAGATTTTACGGCCGATTTCTTCTCAGCCAAAACGGCCAATTCTTTGGTTGATTGTATCAGCACTTTCTTTTGTTTTTAAACCCGAAGCTCACAGTGTGTCGGGTGAAATGAACACATGAAACAGATTTCCAGCACTTTCTAGTGGCCAAAGTTGGAAATGAACACTATTTGCTTTTTAACAAGCCAAACCAGAATTTTACATTCTTAAAGGAAAACTCTCTGTCTGAGTAAATAATGCAAAAAAGCATCGAGTCACGCGTGATTATGCTGGTACAAGCGCAGCAGCAGCATTCAAACACAGGGCGATACAGCAGCCGATTCCCTACTAATAGCCCTGAACGTGTTAAGTGTTCGCATCTTAATGAGAACTTTTCTCAAAGATAGCTTGATTAGACTCTGCTCAGAAATTTCAATCAACAAATCTCACACAGATTCTTAAACTAGACGTTTGGAAGAATACAGATAAACCAGGGATTCCAAATCCCAATCCAGGACCCTCCTCACCCCAACATCACAGCAACATCTCAAACTCAAAGTCGAGGAAGGTGGCATTTCTGCAGTGATGTCTCTGAAGTCTGTCCTGCGATCCTTCAAGCGTAGCCTTCATTTCAGAGAAACCAAAAGACGCAACTGGTGAACTTTGAGATCTTTATCATGCAAAGTCCTTCATGTATAGTTCCAGTACAACTGGAAAAAGAGCGCAAACAGATGCATGTGTAATTAAACTGAATTAAATGGAAAATTTAATATTTTTAGACAGAAGATTTACATTTTTTTTGCATCGCTTAGATCAGTAAGTCATGGCTTGTTGGCACCAACAAGCTATGGACCGTATCAAATATGCATGAGTGAGTAATGAAGAGGATCTTTCATGCACCAGTGCTTCTAAATCTCTCCAACAATGTTAGAAATAAAAGCTCTGTGCTGGGACATTTTTGTTTATCAAAGCAGAAACAATGTAAATGTACCCTCAAAGGCACAACAGTGGTTTTAAGGTCCAATTGTGCACCTTTAATAAGTTTTTTGCCAGGTGAAAAGTACGTATTTGTACCTTTACGCAACCTATTATTTTAAAACAGAATAAAATAAAAGCCCTGGAGACGAGAGGTGTGAGAAAAATGTGTTACTTTATAACTTCAATGGATTATGCAACAATCATGTTCCCTGACCAAGATGTACCCTTGAGGGTTCCACCACAGTGACAAGAGCGTTCCTGCCCCAGTGACAGTTTCACACCTTTTTTTATTGAGTGCATGTTGTCTGCAGCCTTCACTTTGGGACATGACTTAGGTTAATGTTTTTCTCCCCATAAAGAACAGTGAAAATATTCCATAGCTATACATAACATGATGGGAAAGCTAGCGGCAGTCACAGCAGCAAGTCTGGACTTTACTGTTAATCTCTTTCAAACAGTTAACAGCTAACTAAACATGTTCAAATTTACATAGAATTTGTTCAGACACTAAAGACAACTGCAGCTCCCTTTACAGGAAAAACTTAACACTGCAAAACTGCTCTGCGCTGTGTCAAGTGTGAAAAGACAAGTGGCATGGAGGAGTTTCAGCTTTAGAGCAGGTAAACAACCAGGTCCCCAGAACTGACTCCGGGAATCACTGCAGTAGGTATACACATCACCCATCTTCCCATGCTGAAGTACATCTACCCAAACCAAGTCAAAATGCCTTGAAAGTAAACTGTCATATGCCAAACTGGGTATATTCCCTTTCTTTTCCTGAAGATAACCTGCCACTTTATTATTAGAACAAAACAAACAGCACTTTTCATATCTATCTTCGCATTTAGCAAGCGGTTTCAGGGAGTGTTAAAGGTGTCTGACCCTTGCACTGCACTGACGTCTTAGGCTGTGCTCGCCTGGTACAAAAACATCCTGAATCTTGTGGGCTTTCGCACTCACTCCACTCCACAGATTCAGTCTGGTATTGTTCCCGCAGTGAAATGTTTGTGCTTATGGGCGTCACTAGCTGAGTCAAGAGCTTGATAACTCAAACTCTTGCTCTGTCAGTACAAGAGTAAACACATCTTCATCAAGAAAACGCTTTAAAATTTGTCAGCTGCTGGTTTTCCCCACCACAATCAGGTCTGCCGGGGCTGCTATAAAAAAAGGCCAATCTCAGGAACTTCGCCCATTGTTAGAATTTCCTCGTCAATTTCCACTGGAGATGTCTCAACCTGATTCGCTCTCTCACAATTGGCGTGATAAAGGCGCTGCGGAAACTCTCTGCTTTACCGACCGTCCTGCTTCACTTCTGGGACACAACATTGGCAGCAATAGCATGTCCAAAACAGAGAAATGAGTTTTGAAGTAACATGAAATCTGAACATATTCAAGATACTATACAAAAAAGTTATGTATAAGAAGTCAAAATACACAAATGACAAAAGTGAAGTGATTTTTCTGAAGCATGGTGCTAAAGTCATGATATCAATCCAATGTAAATCAAACTGGATCATAAGCCAGTAATAAATACACTACAAAACTATGTGCTATTACGCAAATATTTATATCGAATATCATTCTATGTGTAAGCTACAAATTAAGGGATTTTCCTCCAGTATTTTAAAGCCACTGCCATCCTAACTGATCTAAACTGGATTGTTTTACTAATGCTAATGTACTTGAAGTGTGGACTTTTTCTTTTTGGAGAGAACTTCTTATTTTAAGGCTAAGCAGGACCAAAAACCTGGACTGTGAAACGCAGAACATGTGCGCTTCGCCTTCAGCATCGTCACCACCTGAACTGCTCCTATATCTCATGAGAACAAACTGACTTGTCTGGCCAAAGATACGGCTCGGTATGAGCCAAGTGCCAAACGAAGCGTTTATTCAATTCAGGACGTTTCTTTTAACATGTTATTGTTGGGCTAGCACAACTGCTGATGGTGGTTCAGTGACATGGCCACTCAGATTAAACACAATTCTAAGGAACGGTTTTAGCCACTCAAATGTGCAACGCTGTGTATGTATTGTAGAAACTATAAAGCTCTCAAATCCATCAGTCATGCCCACTGTGTCATTTAACAAACGCTCCAACGAATCACAGGAATTTCTCTTGTGTGTGTGTGTTAAGTGCACTGACCACACATCCATCACAAGCAACAATGAAGGCGGTTCTCACAGCTTGGAAAACTATAGGTGTTTCAGTACTGTGTGCTACAATATCCCAGCTCCATTCAATTCAATGCTATTTGTTTAACACTTTTTACAAAAGACGCTGTCCCAAAGCATATTCCTACAAACTCAGCACTCAAAAGAAAAATAGAAAAACCCTGAGAGGAACCATAAAAAACCCCTCTCTTCTCCTCTGGGCTGTACCGGATAGTGCCGTTATGATACAAGTAGTACAAGTTTACGAGGACGATTAAACAGAAGCACTGGCATAATACAGAGGAAAGATCTGTGAGATAAGCCAGTGACTAATGTTAGAAAGCTGCCAGTAAGTTCAGGCAGCATAACATAAACAGGATGCTAAATATGAGAACATTGCATGTAAGGAGTTGAATATGAGTGAAAGGCATGATTAGAATTTCTAGAAACAGTTCATGCATGTGTTGTCAGGGTGACACAGAAGTGCGCAACCTAAAGAGCCGTAAAATCTAACACGGATATTTTAAGTATGTAGCATCAGGAAAAGCGTGCTTTTAGTCATCCGCAAACTTTGACAGCAAACAATTAGATACTTTTTGAGATTCGCCTTCATTTTGTTGCACAAGAGTAACTGCTGACATCATAAATATATTAGTATCTGTAAAAGAGCAGCTTTTCAAAACATGTAAACAACTCAGAGTTAGAGCTAGCCAGGCTGAAGTACAGCAGCCTCATGGTGGGGTTATAACAGAGCGTTCCCACTAAGCCTCCATAAGGTAAACAATGAGAGAAGCCCATAACTGACACAAATTTTTCGAACGCCTTTATGAACGGATTTATCAAAAATATACTACAGATGTCAACTCTTTCACTAAACTTATTTAAGGCTGGGTTTTATGGTTTTTGTTGGAAAGCTTGTCCAGTTATGAGGCAAGTCAGAACACTTGTGCTCACCTCATTTTTACCCTAATTGGAAGAAGATGATAGAAGGGATATCTGTATTTTAATTCACAGCAGAGACGTGTAGGCAGGGATCAACACTGCTCATTGCACGGTGCCCCTCACAATATTCAGGTTGTAACCACTAACTTGCAGACCCTGTGTGCCGAGTGGCCACATGCCTTGGAGATTAGTTTTGCACTTTCCTTTTAACAAAACACCATGTCAGTTCACAAATATCTACCATTAATACCAAACTACTTTATGCAATTCAGAGCCTGTCTGGTCAGAGTTACAATTCACCAACGGTTACATTAACGGTACCACTACGATAAACAACGTGGCAATATCTTCTCACTATAACTCTAACCATTTCTTCGTAGCCTGCAACGACGGCTGGGTTATTAGATTACGTCTTCATTGCCAGTGGCAGTGCTGGCAACAGAATTCATGAAGCTGGAGTAGGACTTTGAGAAGGATGTGATGCTCTGTGCAGCATTATATCAGTTTCCATGACAGACAGACACAACGATCCCAATGACAAAAACTCAAATCATGAGCAAATCTGCCCATCTACTGCCCCTCTGTGAAGGTCACCTGCTCAAAAAATGATTAATCTTGCTCTAATACTTTAGGAAAAAAACTATATTAGTTAGGTTTTGCCAGATTTTAATACTACTACAAACAACAACAACACTAATAACCCTCGCTGCTTCTGCGCGGTGCAGCCACAGCACCCATTCTGTTATTACTGCCATCCACCTCATCACTTACTGCCAGTCACCTGTACCATTTGGTGCCACTTGCTGTCTGACGTATTGTCTTGTATGTGCAATATCCTTCTTGTATGTGCAATACCCCCCTGCCCCATTGGCTCCTGTGCACTTCTACTTATTTCTCTATTTGTCTGCTGGTTCATGCTGCTGTGGTGTAAGAATTTCATTGTATTTTTTAAAGCTGAACACATAAGAGCAGAAACCAATCTTCAATCTCATGAATTTGGTACTTAGCCTTGCTAAAACCAGTTTCAGACTCCGTTTTGTACTTTTTCAGTGCATTAAAGGTTAGATTAGGCCAGCGTTAAAGGAAACAGGCACATGTCTAGTTGATCATTCATGTCAGAAGACATGGCTGGCAGGCACACATGCTGCACCCTGCATTCCTTCGATTCTGATGTTCTCACAGCCTCACATTCCTGAGGGTTTTTTCAAGCTCTCCAGGGCCTCCGCGACAATGTACTGTCACTTCTGGCTACGTGAGCAGAAACACTGGGAGGAAAAGCTTGCAAAATAACGCGGTGTGTGTCACCATATTATAGTGTAATGTAGACAGATGTCATCAGACTGACTGGCTCTGGTTTAATCAGAGTGAGTTACGCTGGTCTGGAGTACTGAGTCAGAAGTGCAGCTAAAATAAGACCACATTCCAACCACACCAAAAAAAAAAAAATCCCACCAGCTACGTTGAAGGAGAACTCCCCCAGTTTTTAAGAAGTTCTGCAGAATTAAATGGTTACGATGTAAACAAAGCCAGTGTTCTAGAGAACTGACCACACAGGTGGTGATAGGAACCCGACGTCCACCTTTAAACGCTCCCTCACAGAAGGCTATTATATGAAGTGGTTATGAGTTCACACCCTGATGTTCAAGACATGTTAACACTAGTTTCATGACAAAATTTTGGAATAAAACGTTTTTATCCATTCATGGTGGAGAGACGTGAAAGGTATTTTAAGGGGAAATTATAGAAATAAATCTCACTTGTTCAGATCTCCCATTATTTTGCCATCATCCTTACATATAAAATACCAGAAAACACATGCAGGCTCAGTGGTGGTTTTAAATGGTTTTAAAAGGTAAACAAAGCAGCTACATTTGTGTTGTTGATACCAAGACCCCTGGTTCCCATCACCGCTGCTGTAAAGAAATCTGACCCTCTACGATAAACCACTTCACACCAACCCACTCTGACTTTGTTTGCATCACAGATTTATGCAAACATTTCGAAAATCGGTGGAATCGCCCTTTATCGATTCACTGCATCTGTGTTTAAGGCAAGCAAACTTGAAAGATGGCAGCGAAATGGGGAAAAATCTTTCTGGCCAATGTTTTACAGTTAAAATCAACCCCTTTTCCTACCAGTGAATGTGTTCGGTTATCACCAAAATGAACCATCTCCACTAACACAAGGCTAAAGTTGGCTCCCCAAGCATCATTTCCGTTCCACCTTAAAAAGTAAACAGTGCCGCAGTAACACACTGGCGCCTGTCCGCGCGTCAGAACGTAACTGCTGCACCATTTAAGGTGGACCGGAAAATTCGAATAAGAAGCTCCCGAGTAACGGTAAAGTGGCTAAAATTAGCTTAGCTCCCCAACAAGATTTGAGAACAGAAACGGTGCTACAACTAGCTACGGCGTGGAAACTCCTTCTCGACGACTGTAGATGATGTTTCACGGTGTAACCACAAAGCAGGGAACGTAACTAATATTACCTGTTGCGTCCTCTCGGTCGGGCTCTTCATAATCGCCTGTCGAAAGCTGTTGTCCACATAAGACGCCATCCTGTTGCTTTGAAAAAATGCACGACTGCCGGGCTGCACTGAACAACGAAAATGTTTCCTTCAGGCTTGGAGCATTTCCTCTTAAGTTATCGCCTTCGCCTGGCTCCGTCAAGCTCAAAAACAAAACTCACAGTTCCTCAAACGGGAGAAAGGCTTATTGTGCGTCCAGGCCGGTTTCAGAGCCGGGGGCTCGAGTTGTTCTCGTAGCCTGAGGGCACCGGGGGCGTCCCCGCATCCAGCAGCTCGTTTCCCCGTACAGCAGCGCCGGGACTACTTTTCCCAGCTCATAATACTGTCCCGGCCTTTGCCGAACATCGACAGTACAACTTTAAGGCGGAGAATAAGACAAACGTAAAAACCGCTGCTCTTGTCTTCTCTTCTCTCGTGTCTGCCTCACTATCGGACAGTAGCTCTAGGCTACCGCTTTAGCATCCAGGTCCCGTGTCTCCGCATTGTTTTGTAGTCGGAATCGCGGCTCCCCAGAAAAAGTACAGTAAAAATCCAGTAATGAACTCCGCCGCCTCGCTTCGCGGCGTCTGCTCAGGCTAGGCACTCCCCTGGAGCTCAGCGACCGTTCGGCTGCCTTTCCTACACAAGAATAACGCTAGAAGTTTCCTTTGAAACCTCCTCAGTGACGGGCCGGACCGGGCGGGGTGATGCCCTCTCGGTAATGGGCGAGTCGAGGCCGTGTCAGCGGCGTGATTCATGAGGAGAGGGGGGGTTGTGGAAATTAAACGGGAGAAGCAGGCTGTGTCGCCCCTCTAGTGGACAGTCGTCGAAGTTACACATACATACAGCCCCACGTTTCTGCATGATTAAATCTTTAAGATGTAAGCGAAGTCTTTCAGTGTTTCAGTGTAAAATCTACACGAGCTTAGCAAGTCAGACTTTTTCCAACCTACTTACAGCGGCGCTGATAGGAACCAGGCGTCTGATGCGTTTGTGCATGAAAGGGGAACTCCACCAATTTTTTCAAAATTTCTCTGTAATTCAACGGTTGAGACGCAAACAAAGCCATTCAAAGTGGGTTGAATGACTTGAAATAGTTTATCATTGTACATACTCAGATTTCTTGACAATGGTGCTGACAGAAACCAGAGGTCATAATGTTTACAACACAAATATGGGCATCTCATTTTCTATCCAAAACCACTAGTGGACCCACATGTGGTTTTATATGTAACGCTGAAAAATGAGTAGTTAGCTACTTTACAGCTGCTTTCCCAAAATTTGTAGCCTAGCTATAATTTAGCTACTTTTCCACAAAGAGTAGTGGCTACTTTATAGCTACTTTATAACTACTTTATAGCTACTTTATAACTACTTTATAACTACTTCATAGCTACTTTATAGCTACTTTCGAAGCGCGATTGTTAGAGCGTTTGTGAATCTCCTCTTGACACACCAAATAAGCCCAACTGACAGTGTGAACAAGACACTGCATTTAATCATGTGCCAGAAAGAAACACACAACTGAAAAGCTGCAAATATACAAGAAGACCACCAACCAACGATCAAACGTGCACACCCAAAGGCGTGACATCCAGCAGAAATTAAGACTAAATGCAAAGTCAATCATTCCAGGTTTTTCCTAACAAATATTCAACAAAAATAACTGAATACAAAGCAGAGAAATTTGTGCAAAGCGTTAACTGTTGAAATAAAACTTCCAGTTTAAACATTTCAGCAAGATACACTGATCATAACATTATGACCACCTCCCTGTTTCTACGCTCATTGTCCATTTGATCAGCTCCACTTTGTAGTTCTACAGTTACAGACTGTAGTCCATCTGTTTCTCCGGTGCTTTGTTACCCTGTTCTTCAGTGGTCAGGACCCCCATGGACCCTCACAGAGCAGGTAATATTTGGACGGTGGATCATTCTCAGCACTGCAGTTACGCTGATGTGGTGGTGTGTTAGTGTCTGATGCGCTGGTACGAGTGGAGCTGATAAAATGGACAATGAGTGTAGAAACAAGGAGGTGGTCATAATGTTGTGTCTGACCGGTGTGTATACAGACATGACATTCAGAGTCTTTATTAAACTTCAGCAACACTTCAAAATCCTCATCAGTGACTCTGATCTGTTTGGGGTGAGAATCAGGCCTGAATAATCGCTCCACTGCTGCTGCAGCTCCACTGCAGAACTAGATTTCTAGGTAAAATAACACAATAATCCTCCTTTTGCTGTAAAATCATTCTAACACACAGTTTTCACAATAAATGGTCTTAAACCCTGGAGTTAACGTAGAACTGCTAATTTACCCTTTAACGCTGAAGACTGACGTGTAGACTGCTGGTCACCATAGCAACGCAGATAACGGAACGGCAAAGAGAGACGAACATCGATAATCTGGAGATGAACAGACTTATTTACATTTATAATCACTCTGGTTTCCTGATACGTTTAATGTGCAGCAACTCGCGAAACTTAGTCAGTTTCTCTTTCTTCTCGTTCTCGTTCGAATTGACCCATTCCACCTTAAATGGTACAGCAGGACAATCCGGCGCCTCAGGCACCATTTAAGGTGGAACAGGAGAATTCGACCGAGAAGCTGGAGGATGAGAAGTGACTTCAACCTCAGAAAAAGTCAAACATTGAGAGACATTTTACAAGAAACTCGTGGAGAAGTTTCCCGAGATGTGAGAAAAGCGGCTACAGCTGAGCTGAAGGTTTCAGTGAGCCTAAGTTCGCGTTCACACTGAGACACACTCACAGCCAGGACGGTAAAACGGACATGACATGTCGTGCCTCCCAAGGTGGTTTGACTATTGCTGGATGGAAAACGGCTCTTCTTAACATTTCAGCTGCGACCCCTGAGTTAAGCCTGCTAGTTAGGCGTGATCAGCGCCGGGGCTGCTTGTTCGCGCCGTCTGCGGCTCGGCCTGGACTGCACAGTCGCCACCAGCCCCACGAACGACCGGTGAACGACCGCGCTCTGTGGTTCATCTTGTGGTGCATTTCATTTCAGATTGTCTGAAGCCAGGAGCGAAATCCTAGCGAAGATTCTCACTATAGCTACACAATAGCTTGCTACTTAGCTACTCCCCCATCCCTGACGCTGATGAAATAAATAATAATAATAAAATAATGGTCAATGTGAAAAAACGTTGCCTTATAACTCCCTTCACGTGTCCCTCCACTAATAACATATTAAAATAAATGGACTTAAATACATTTTAGCCAAAACTTTATCTTTTATGGGGCAGTCGTGGGCTGGAGGTTAGGGATCCAGCCTCGTGACCGGAAGGTCACCGGTTCGATCCCCAGAGCCGACAGCACATGACTGAGGTGTCCTTGAGCAAGACACCTAACCCCCAACTGCTCCCCGGGCGCTGCGGATTGGGCTGCCCACCGCTCCGGGCAAGTGTGCTCACTGCCCCCTAGTGTGTGTGCTCACTAGTGTGTATGTGGTGTTTCACTTCACGGATGTGTTCAATGCGGAGGTGAAATTTCCCCGTTGTGGGACTAATAAGGGTCACTTAATTAATTAATTAATCGCAAGACTACTATAAAAACAATGTCTTTCCAATGTCTAACCTCAGGCAGAGCATTTATTAGCTACCATTTCATATAATAAAAATTTTGTGAGGGAGGCTTTTGTGGCTTTAAACTTCTTTGATGTCTGGTTCCTATCACCACCACTGTGAACCATACTGATTCTGTAAGTTTCTCTAGAACAGAGCATTCACTGCAAACCACTCTGAATGAGCTTGTTTACACTGTAACCTTTTAATTATGTGTGACTTTAGAACAATTGGTGGAGTTCCCCTTTAATGTCTCTGAACGCTACTTCACAGAAAGTCAGTGCACAGGTGGTGTAGCTTGTGGGTGTGCAGGGAACGCGCTTGCATACAGGTCTGTGTTTACATTAAACCAAAATGATAATGCAAAACCACAGTGTGTGACATGTAGCTGGTAATCCACAGGGAGAGGGAAGTCAGGCCGAAGTCTTTAAGATGCTGAAAAATGCTAAAACCTCACTAGCATGGTCACTTTGTAGCTAACTACGGTGAAGTTAGCTGATCAAACCTGGAACTGGAATGTCAATTATGAGCCAGTCCTTCTCACCCAACGTGGGAACGAGTGGCAAAATCTTGAGGAAAGCTATTCCAGAAGGATGGAGGCCGTTATGGCTGCTAGGGATGGGGGGCCTCTTATCAATGCCCATGGTTTTAGAATGGTACGTCATGCTCATACAGGTGATCAAACGTGATGCATTTACTAAATGATGCTCAACGTTTTATTAAACTGAATTTATAAAAGTAGAGCATAAAATGAGCTCAATCTTGGTGTTTGTCTGCACTTTCCCGCTCACCAGCTGTTCCTTGTGTCACTATGCAACCATTACTGTCCGCCATTCCTTTGGATAGGCTTTAGCACTTGCTGTGGAAAATGTTTCATTTAGAAGGTCCAGATGTGACAAATGATACCCTGACAGAGCAGAGTGTATAAATATTAAATAAAAAATATTAAAAATAGATTTGGATTCATCTGTAAGGCTCATCACCATCCCCTGAGCTTACATCCACATTGATCATCCTGAACATTATGAACACCTGTTTATACCCTCATTGTCCATTCTATCAGCTCCACTTACTATATAGGTGCACATTGTAGTTCTACAGTTACAGACTGTAGTCCATCTGTTTCTCTGATACTTTGATAAACCCTTTTTACCTGTTCTTCAACAGCCAGGACCCCCATAGGACCACCACAGGTCAGATATTTGAGTAGTAGGTCATTTTCAGCACTGCAGTTATGGTATGTTAGTTTGCGTTGTGCTGGTCTGAGTGGATCAGACAGAGCAGTGCCACTGGAGATTTTAAACACTGTCCACTCACTGTCCACTCTGTTAGATACTCCTACCTTGTCGGTCCACCTTGTAGATGTAAAGTCAGAGACAGTAGCTCATTTGTCACTGCCCAGTTTGTGTTGGTCATCCTCTAGTCCAACTCCAGTTCACAGTTTGGTGATTTACCTGCTCCAACATACCTGATTACACTTATCTGATAATTGCCAGATTTAGTGGGTGTCTTTTAGGGGGAACCTCCAAACTGTGCTGGACACTGGCCCTCCAGCACAGGAGTTATGCACCCCTGCTCTAATCCTTCATCAGTGGTCACAGGATGCTGCCCGATGCTGCCCACAGGACGCTGTTGGCTGGATACGTTTGGTTCTCGGTCCAGCAGTGACACTAAGGTCAAGCAGCTCTGCTGTGCCTGATCCACTCATACCAGCACAACACACACTAACAAACCACCACCATGTTAGTGCTGAGAATGATCCACCACCAAAATAGTACCTGCTCTGTGGTCATCCTGCGGGTCCTGATCATTGAAGAGCAGGATATCCTCAAAAGTGAGAGTTCATGCAGTTTCAGTGAAGTTTGCACCATCATGACGTGAAATTTAGGCTATTTATATTGTATATCACATTCCTGTCTTTGTGGTTTTGTTAACAACCTGCACCTTTTTATGTTTCTCAGTCATATTTTTAGTATAGTAATAGAATGAGGAGACAGCCCGACCCAACGACTGGCTCTGAATCTCATTGTATGGAAGAGCTGTTGAGTCATGAATGCACTGGATTAAAATGTAAGTGGTTTAAATGTTATTGTGCCACTGTGATTGTTCTGCAATGTTCATCTGATGTGTAATCTTTGAAAGCAGTTTAAAGCATGCTTGTTGGGTATCATGAGCTTGTGTTGGACGTAAAAGATATCCGATCTGGATTTAGTGATTTAGTGGCTCTGGGGCAAAACAGAGGAATGGGGCCCCCTGGATGCTCACTTTAAAATGAATTAATAATTAACTCAAGAAACATTGTCTTAAACCTAATCAACATACATATTTCTCATTATAAGACGTTGTAAGAATATTATAAGATTATTTCACGCTTTTTATAGTTTAATTTTAAAGGTCCACTAGTAACGTTTGTGGGTTTTTTTAAGGTCACAAAGTTATGATACATATCAACACGACCATTTTCCAACCTCTGTTTATCCCTTACTAGTAACTGTTTTTGTTTATCTGACTTTAAGACCAATAAATGTAAGCAATCTCTGAGTCATGCTTCACTATGTGGCAGCCTGATGGATGTGTTTGGCTGATGCCAGGAGAACTCTACCTACCAGAATGCTAACAGTAAAGTTTGGTGGAGGAGGGATAATGGTCTGGTGCTGTTTCTCAGAGTTTGAGCCTGAGGTCCACTAGTAACATTTGTGGGTTTTTTTAAGGTCACAAAGTTATGATTCATATCAACATGACCATTTTCCAACCTCTGTTTATCCCTTACTAGTAACTTGTTTATCTGACTTTAAGACCAATAAATGTAAGCAATCTCTGCTCTGATTGGTTGTCCTGTATTGTACCTCATTCAAAACAGAGTCTGAGCTGAATCAAGCCCTGTAACTTCATACTAAATGGGCGGTGCTGATTTGCTGTAGGCTGAATGAGCAGATGTATGTAAATGAAAATGTTTTAGTGACATCACAGCTACAATAATTTTAAAAGGTGCCATTTTTTCAGTGTAGCTCCCATATATAGACTATACTGGCTACTGAGAGATATTTTATATATCTTTGAGGGGTCAAATACTTTATTTATTGTCAACCTGACCAGACTGTTTTTTGTTGGTCCTCATCAGAAAGAGTGAATAATATGCTATAAGCTGTGATGTTAGGAGTCACACTTTCTCAGTAAGATCAGCTTAAAGTTCTAGTGATCGCCAAGATAGAGGATGATTTATGGTAAAGTCAGAAATGACTTGATCCCAAACAAGCATTACATAACCTAATCTTTGTGTTTAGGAACTGTTGTGTTAATTATACAGTTCTACAGAGTTGAGCAGCTGGTCATCTGGTGCAGCAGCAACCACCTGTTCCTGAACACACAAAAGACCTTACAGATCGGGGTGGATGTCAGCTGCAACCCTACCTCCTTAACCCCCTCTTTAACATTATTGGCTTTGAGGTTTCTGCTGTGGTGTCACTCTAATTCCTGGGCTCCACTAAATCCAGGGACCTGAAGTAGGAGAGAACACACTTTCTATAACCAAGAGAGAACAGCAAGAAATTCTACCTGCAGCAGAGCCAGATGATCCAGATCAATTCATGAAATTTCTGCTCTGCTAGATCTGCCCCAGTCAAATGTAAGTGCGTTTATTGTGAAATAGAAGTATCCAGCAGCAACAACAGCTCAACTATGAAGTTGGTAGACCACGCAATCTCATAAAGAGGGGCTGCTAACTGCAAAAGCATGCAGCATGTAAGAATCACCCAACCTCTGCTGCATTACTCACTACAGAGTTCGTATGTAAGCAGCATCAGCGTAAGAACTGTGCGGTAAGAGCTTCATGAAATGCGTTTCTATTGCCAAGCAGCTACAAACAAGCCCAAAATCAGTATATGGAATGCCAAGTATCAGTTGGAGTGATGAGTCATGCTTCACTATGTGGCAGCCTGATGGATGTGTTTGGCTGATGCCAGGAGAACTCTACCTACCAGAATGCTAACAGTAAAGTTTGGTGGAGGAGGGATAATGGTCTGGTGCTGTTTCTCAGAGTTTGGGCTTGGCCCCTTAGTTCCAGTGAAAGACGTTTTAGACAATTATATGCTTCTAACTTAGCAGTTTGGGGAAGACCTTTTCTTGTTTCTTCAGCACGACTGTGCCCCCCTGCAAAGGGAGGTCCATAAAGACATGGTTTTAGGATTCTGGTGTAGGGGACCTCCAGTGGCCTACACATAGCCCTGACCTCAACCCCACTGAACATGTGTGGGATGAACTGGAATGTCAATCATGAGCCAGACCTTCTCACCCAACATCAGTGTTTGATAAATGCTCTTTTGGCTTAATGGGAACGAGTTGCAAAATCTTGAAGAAAGCTATTCCAGGCGGATGGAAGCCGTTATAGTGCAATGGATGGGGGACTTCTTATCAATGCCCACGGTTTTAGAATGGTATGTCATGCTCATACAGGTGTGGTCAGGTGTTCATGTACTTTTGGCCACATAGTACAAAAATTGGAAACAGGCTTTGTTCCACCAGCAACAACATGTAGGCATAATGCAAATATTTAGCAAATGCAGACACATGGAAAGTTGACGTAACATGGGCGTTACTTCCCATGTTACCTTTGAAGGATCTCACTGTAGACGATCACTGGTGAGTTGCTGTTGGTTGTTGTGCAATATACATATAAGCACAGAGTGACTGTTATACTTGTTATCCTGTTGGTTGTACTTGGATGTTTGGATGTACTTTGTGAGATGTCATAGCCAACAATATGTTAGCACATAAATCTAGAATTGCATCATGTCAGATAGCCCCTGCAAACGGACCTACGTGCTAGAGACTGATGCAGCGTCAGAAACACAGTCCCCCAGTGTATTATTGGCCGTTTCAGAGTCTGAAGTGGACCATGGTCCGCTGAGTCATTGTTTCTTTTGCATATGGGAACAGGCCAAACAAACGCAAACCTGGGCACGCAGAGCAGTTTTCAGCTGCTTTCACTCTGAGTGCTGAATGAAACTTCACCGGGTGGAGCTTCAGTGAGGAGCACAGCTGAAAACAGAGCCCGCCACAGCAGACCCGCGGGGCCATTTTTCCAATTTTGCGCGATACACTTCAGCCAGTCGTTTCAATAGGAGAGCAGCAGGCAGGTGTGGTCAGGTCTCGTCACCTGAGAGGTCGGATTTATCTGTGCACAGATAGCTGTGAAAGGGGCCTGAGCTCTAATGGAGTTGTGGTCTGAGCAAGGAGTGGTCTGAGATCCCAGAGGACCAGAAAGAGTCCTCTTTAGAGTTCACTTACAGTGTGAACACAGAAAGAACTGAGACGTTTGCAGCTCGTTCCCTTCCTGGGTCACTTTAACAGAACTCGGTTCGGTTCTTTTAAAACGAACTATATGTGAAAACACTGTTCGATGCTGTGTTAACACGGATGGGCGAGCAAAGGCATTAGATGGATGAAAGTCCAAGAGGGAAGAGAGGCTAATCAGTAGCGACACTGTGTCCCCTTTTCCTGTTCTGTATGACTTTGTAATGGGTTACAGTTTCTGAGTAAATACCCCAACATTGCTTATGGTATTTAGAAATTTCCTGCAATAACCTAAATGACCACAAGGTGGGAGTCAAATACAGTGACGTGATCTGAACCTGTGTGGAGTTGTCTATGGGCACATGTATTTAGCTCTTCGTGAGGACTAAATGTCACCCATAAGTTCACATGTATATTTCATTAACATTAGTGCTTGTACTGAAAAGTATCAATAAATAAGTAAGTACATTAATAAACAAAGCAAAAGATATGATAAGTAGTTGTGCTACACTGGAGTCTACTGTGTGTGTGTGTGTGTGTGTGTGTGTGTGTGTGTCTGTGTGTGTGTTAGCTTTATCACAGGGTCTGTCATGTCACGCTGCACATCCTGGTAATTGTGATGTAAACAATTCCCATTTGAGTTTCTCTCAGCAGTGTTACTGCAGTATTTATTAAGCTGCGTATGTGTTCCCACATGCGCACATACAGATTTAAAAACGGACAAACCTGCTTAGATAATGTTGCTCAAAAAGTCTCTGATGTGAATAAAGCAAAGGTCTGAGTCCAATCGAAAAAACGGTGCTAGAAACAAATGAGAAAGCAAGTGCAAGAGGTGAGAAGAAGAAGATAAACAGAAAAACAGACACGCTCTCACACACGTGTGCGGAGTGCGGCTGCAGCCAGGTGTGCAGGTGTTCCGTTGCCCTGGCAACAAGCGTGCTCCAAATGCTGGTACTTCAGATTCCTCCTCTATAGAGCCTGTTTCCTCCTCGAACAGCTCTGTGCTTGTGTGAGTGCTAGTATTTTTGTGTTATACTGCTCAGGGTCAAGTTCCAGTTCTTAAAGTTCTTTCATTACATACAGTTTCACTGTACAATGTAATTAAGTTGGCTTGAAAAGCTTGAAAAGCCAACTTACTGTTCTTCGTAATCTTCTTCTTATTATTATTCTGCACTCAAAAAATAAAATGTTTTTGTCACAGTTTTCAAGCCCGAACCATGAAACATTGCAGGATCGTAGGTCCTATACTCTATGTGACCTGCCACAAGTGATGTCACACATCTCTCACACAGACATTCATGCACAGACTCACACAAACACACACACACACACACACACACACAGCCTAATGCACAGCAATAACAGCACACACAATGAATTTAAAGTGGCAGTAGATTTAAGGGAGCACTGAATTTAAGGTGGCAGGAAACGTAAAGTGGAAGTGAATTTAAGGTGCAGTAGATTTGAGGTAGTGCTGAATTTAAGGAGGCAGTGATTTTAACTTTTTAATAAATTTAAGGTGGCAGTAGAATGAAGGTAGCACTGAATTTAACTTGGTAGTAGATTTAAGGTAGCGCTGAATATAAGGTGGCATGAAAGTTAAAGTGGAAGTGAATTTAAGGTGGCAGTACATTTAAGGTAGCAGTGGCATGATGGGAGCAGTGGTTTTAAGGTACATTGTAAAAACAGTGGCATTTAAGAAAGCAGGAGATTTAAGTTGGCACTGTATTTAATGTGGTAGTGGAGTGAAGGTTTTAGTGCACAAAGATATACTATATAATACAAATAAGCATACAAGGAAGAACAAATGAACAAGTAATAGAATGCAAATTAAAATAGGCTAGAGTGCAAAAAACATACAATATTGTACAAATCACCAATGTCCATATAGGGATCAGAGGTCCAGGTATTCATGAAAACTAATATGACTGTTGTCTAGTCCTGTGAGTACTCATGCACAAACATTGTGCGTGTGTGTGTGTGTATTTAACTCTATATGGGGACCAAATGCCCCCATATTCATGAAAAACAAGAAAGTGTAATGTTTTTGTGGAGGCATATGGCAAATGAACATACAATATAATAAAAATGAAAATAGAATTAAGTGCATGTGAACATACAGTATAGTACAACTGAACATACAGTACAAATAAACATGATAAAGTGCAAATAAAAATGCTGTATAGTACAGACACACGTAGAATAAAGCACAAGTTAATGCAAAATGTAGTGCAAGTGAGCATAACGTCATATCACACTTGAACATATGGTGCAAATAAACAATTAAGTAAATAAGGAATTGTAGAGTGAGTGTAAGTTAGGTAGCAGCAGCTCTAGCAGGTCAGTAAAGGGATGCCAGTCAAACGATTAAGAAATGGCCACACCAGGCTGCGGTGACCAGGCAATAATAACAGGGGTGAGACGAAATGGAAAAGAGCCATTTACAGGTTGGACTGCCTGGAGGAGCAATTGTCCTCACCAGTACTGTAATGTGACTATACTGAGTTCAGTGAGGTCTCTTCAGTTTTACTTCATTCTTTCGCATGCATTTATGTTATTTTCTTTAAAAAAAAAAAATTATATATGCCAGGTTTTCAGAAAAGCCCCTCCTTTCCCCCTCAGTGTAATGTAGGCTCAGTCTTACGTTTACTTTGTTGATATCATTTCTCTTTTCTGATGATTGACAGCTTTCCTAATGTGGTTTGCAGTTGCAATATCACAGTTGTCTGATCCTGTGAGGACATATGCACAAACACTGTGTGTGTGTGTGTGTGTGTATTTAATACTTTGTGGGGACCAAAATGTCCCGATATTCATGGAAAACAAGAAACTAACATTATTGGGGACACACATTATTGAAGACAACCAAGGTTAGTGTTGGGTTTAGGTTTAGCTACAGGTCTGCCTGTTATCAAACGCAAGAAGAAACTATTAAAGATAACTATTTTTCCACTTAGCGCTTCATTTTTTTTGTTTGATGTCTGTGAAACTGTCTGGTGGGCCACAAAAATGATTGCCAGTTTATAAATCACATTTACAACAGCCAGATTAGCTTCCTTCTAGAGCCCTAACTCTCAGGACTTTAAGCCAATCAGCAGCACAGAGAAAACACCCTTGACCAATCAGGTGGCTGTTGCTAGGCGAAATCCATATGCTGCTTTAAAATGACTGGACACAATTTCTCCTATGAAAAGCTTCAGACACCAGATTTAGGAACATAATCTGCTAATGCGGTCAAGCTACTAATTTTACATCCATGTGCGGGAATTCATGTAGAAAAATCCAATATTGTGTATAATGAGGACACAGACCTGTTTTGTTGAGCATCTCCAAAAAGGAGAGCACTCACTTAAGTTTTGCAGGCTGAAGGTTCCTCACTAGGGGGAGCTACTAGCCCTCAAGAAGCTTTTGTGTGCATCCGTTGAATGAAGGAAGTTGTATATAAGGGTTAGGGAAACTATTACGGTTATGATATGAGGAACAATCATTTCATTAGGTAGGTTGAGGGTGACCCTAGGGGTGCTGCAGAAGAGTGAAAGACCCCTCCCAGTTGTCAGAGCCATGCCACTTAGAAAGACCCCACGAAGCCAGCGGTACAGACTACAGTGTGTGTGTGTGGAGGTTGGTGGAGATGGGTGGGTTTGTACAGTGATACATTATGCATGAACTGTATTCAACCAGTAATTGACATTCACATTCTCAGCTAACTCTCAGCAGAAAACATTTCCATCTCCCAAAGCACGCACACACACACACACACACACACACACACACACACACACACACACACACACACACACACACACACACACACACAGTTTACACACACTTGTGTGCATTCAGTTTCTTGCTCTTTTGTCTTTTTCTATCTGCCCTTATGGTAGTAACTAAGCATGGCCTCTGAAGAAGAAGAAGCTGGTTTGTAATGTTCTAAGCAAGTGTTTAATTTCATTACAGCACTGAATGAAGATTGACCTCCACTGTGATTCTCTTTTTTTGTTTGTCTCTCTAAGACACACACTTGAGACTTTATTCAGTCTCATATGTACTGGTTGGCATTCATTTGCATAATAAGCCAATTTTTCCTTGCCTGTATACAGGAAAGTGTGTGTGTGTGTGTGTGTGTGTGTGTGTGTGTGTGTGTGATGCGGGAGGGTGTTTCTACTCACTGCACACTGCTGGTCAGCAGCTGGATTCACTCTTCTGTCCAACTGCATCCGTCTTCAGAGATCAGCGTGAACCTGTTCACAAACACACACAGGTTTGCATTGCTGTCTTTGTGGGGTCTTTCCATCGACTTCTGCATGGTTGGAAATTCTCGTACAAATTATTGATAACCTGTTCAAAATGTAATATGCTACAACAATAATTATAAACAGAGGCCACTCTGCCTGAAATGATGCTTGATTTGCAGTTAACTTACAAAATCTATTGTCAACATGAACTATAATAGCCCTAAGGACACAACAGCAGTACTAATAATTTGTGTACCAAAGTAGATGTGCTTCTTTTACAGCCACATTAGGATAAACAAAACCTGCAGGTATTCCATGTCCCATTTAAAGACATATTGCACTGTGCTTTATTTAATATCACTGATAGCTAGTGCTGTAGCATCTCAGACACAGCAAAAGTGCAGTAAATGTTATTTTAATAATAATAATAATAATAATAAGTTTATTATTTGGTTTATTTCACATATTCTTTCAGTGGTTGTAATTTTAAGCATATAAAATTCAAAAACAGTCAGTAGGGGTAGCAGTGCACTCACTTAAACTCTACCTATGAGCACAGCCACTGGCTCAATGTTGTTGTTTTACTGGCCCCCTACTGAAAATGTACTGAACGTTGGCACTTGATTTCACGCACTGAAGCTGATTTGCGCTCAAAGCTCCATTCATCCACTGATGAATAAGGGCCAAGATCATAAAAACAGCACTACAGCATGCAAAATTTACAGAGCAGTATATAAGAGCTATTCGTGAAGTCATCCTGATCATGTTTAGCACACTGGTGTTTTTCAACACTGCAGTATTTTCACCTGTGTTCAAGGCATGAGACAATCAAAATTTATAAGGAAACTAAATTTCTTTATAAAAAAGACTCAAGCTTTTTTCCAGTTCTTCACAATTAGAGTAACAACTTATACTACCATAGTTAAAAATGTGGTCATTTTTTTTTTAAAACAATTGAAAGAAGAAAAATTAAAAAATTTAGAAAAATTGTCATTGAAAAATTGAACGAAGATGAATATCTAACTACTTTGGCAAGCTGGTGTGGCTTTTATTTTTGTCTATTTTCCTTGATTGCAGGAATTCAATCTACGCCTGAAAATTTAAAGTAAAATGGTGAATATTCCATTCTTGATATCAGGAATTCCATTTACACAGGGCAATTATTAAATATTTATTGGATTTTTTTGACTAGTTAAAATGCCATTTTCGTATACATAAGCTGAATTTCATTGTAAAATTCAATATAAATTTGATTAATATAATACAAAAAATCAATCTGAACACGTAATTAAAATCTAAAACATGTTACATTGTTCTTCATTTATTTGGATTACATTTACTTTCACCACACAGGAGGGGGGGGGGGGGGGGGTTCACTGAACCTGGAATTTGACAGAGGAGGTAGAGCCTGTTTTAAGTACACTGCCAGTTAAATCTGCCCATCTGAAATGCTTAAGCAAGTCTTCTTCCCCTCATGTAGTCTTACAACAGCAGTTAGAGTGAGTGCAGGTGAGCGTAGGTGAAGTGAGTGTTGGTGAGTGATGTAACAAAAAGTAATATCACAATACTTTATGAAGTTTTTTTATGAGACGTGATGTGTCACGTTGTAAGATCAAAATCCAGTAGCGAAAAACACAATGCATGGGAGCGGGCGAAGTCATAGTCATAAACAAGTGACAGTCAAAACCAAGAGACTTAACTAACATGTAAACAACGCCAATAGAGGATAATCTGAAAGACGAATACAGAGAAACAAAGCAAGGTCAAACATGGGCTAAGCAGTAAACAAGAAAACAGCTCCGTATGCACTGACTGAACGGGGCTTAAATACACAGTTCTGCAGGTGATGACAATCAGCACTCAAGTGGCTTCGATCTGCTAGTGGGCTGGTGATTGGTGGATGGCATCACATAACATACTGAGGGATCTTGGGAGTTGGGGTTTGAAGAGAGGTGGGAGTCCGACGGAACCAGGAAATGTAATGTGTTGTATCAGAGAACTTGTAGAGAAGAGAATTTCCACTCTGCAATGTCTTCTGGGTTTATCAAACACTAGAGGGCGCTCCAGAGCGAGTCCAAAATATTGTTTTTTGAGTAAAATCATAGTTTAGAAATGCTTA
Source organism: Pygocentrus nattereri (assembly GCF_015220715.1). Lineage (NCBI taxonomy): Eukaryota > Metazoa > Chordata > Actinopteri > Characiformes > Serrasalmidae > Pygocentrus > Pygocentrus nattereri. The sequence continues at coordinate 12,575,346 of NC_051232.1, forward strand.
AACATTTTAACATAAAATAAAACGACCATTTCCTGAACACAGAATTTTAACACCGCTGTTATATTTTTAAAATCACGAGTTATAGGAGTTTAAAATGGCACCTCATGTATGTCCATGACGTCTCGCCAATCAATCAGCACTCTCGAGCAGTAAAGCCCACCTTCTGCTGCCCAAAACCCATTTGCTGTAGAAAAAAGGAAACATATAGGTAAGATTTCTTAGTTTTTTTTAGTGGAATACATCCTTATACGTTCTAAAATTAAAGGAAAGTTCTAGGCAAATGATTAGCAACTATTTTAACTAATTTTAGCCGCTGAGCTAAATTCACTCCCATTCATTGAGGACCCCCTCGCGAGCGCCCTCTGCTGTTTAGCAGGCCTGTTTTTTATATAATAGGGGGAATAGGAAGTGGCAAGGCTCCTCATAATGCATAGTTCCTGCATTTGTAAATGAAGGAAAAGCACGCCAACAGTTCACATCACACATGTGAGAAAACCCGCCGGTAATCCTCAATTATGAATGATTAAACATACTAGCGTTCAGCATTATTCACTCTTGCCATCACAGTAAATACAGTGGTGCATATTATTAATATGGTCCACGTACCAATGAATCACAGCTACTCTTAGCTAGCGTTCCGAACGGGTCATGACCTCACTCCTCTCGGGCCTGATAACATCTCCCTTCACCGTAATGATAAAATACACCGTTATGAGGAAGTAATTGCCTTCCATTGTCTAAAAAGTCCTTTCAGCTCGGCTTTGAACGCAGGCTTATCATCATTAGCATCCCACTCGAGCCCTCGGAAGGGTTTTGTTATGACTCTCTCGCAGATCTCGGGAGAAGAAGCGGCGGCTGTTTATGAAATCAATAACACGACCTTGCGATTTTGGGAAGCACTTCAAAGCACTTCTTTAAAGAGCGCTGCGCTCGTCTGGGCCTTCTTCAGAGCACCTCATTAAACATGGAGCAGGCTCGCGCACGCTCCCGATCGCAGACGCTGCAGCGTAAACCCAGATCACCTTGGTGCCCTCGCAAAATATCATCCATCCATAGACGTGTTTATCTTCCCCAGCCCGTCTGAAGAGCACGCCGGGCTTGTTTTTAAGAGGAAGTGCTTCTAGTGGTTAATCCATTCTGAACGTTCAACGCAGCCACAATGCAGTTTGCTATTTTAAGTCAATGCTTAATGTTATGTCAGGGATAGCATTTCGCATCAGCGTGAAAGGGGAATGTCAAGCTGCGCCAGAGATGCAAACAGGTAAACGGGACTTCGTCAAAGCGGTGAGTAAAAGGGTCGAGTTTGTTTTGAATAACAGTATAAAGGCAGCTCCTGCTGACTGGATGGACTGGTTGGTGCCTGGGGATGTCACTGCCTTTAATCATCAGCCTAAACTTCCCGGCTGGCTGAACCAAAGATGCCCAGTTTAATGAGCCGTCCCACTTTTATTGTTGAAAAATGCATGATTTGTACACTTTCATGCAATACATCAAATTGACATATTTTCTAAGTGTAACTAGGTTAACACATCCTCTACGGAGAACACACTTCTGCATGTTTTAATACACAGTTAGTGTTTATTTGCTGAATTGAACATATTGAGGGAAAAAAAAAATGTTTTGGCAAAAATGAAAGATAAAAGTTATGGCAAATTTCATATTTTATGCTTTTTCCCCTCCTCAGTGTGTTAAACTCAGAAAATAATAGAAATTGTGCTCTAATAACAGCAGTAAAATGCCATATTTAATCTTTTCCAGATGTGATAACTTCTTTTCACTTCAATCAACAAAACACGTTTCAAGCTTTTCAGCGTCTCTCTTTTCACCTTATTTGTTTTAAAATATGAAATATTATTTAAAATGTTTGTATTATATAACTTATTAAATGTGTTATTTTTCAAATGGCATTTTATGGTTATTTAAATGATTTAAAAATACTAAATATTTGATCAAATATTGTAGCAAATGTTGTTATTGATGTATGTTTATATTTTTATTTTTACACATTTAGTTATTTTTATTAATCTGTTAACTATTCTCTACTCTTAAGTAACAACTATAATAATAAAATAATAATAATAAAAAAAGTAAAAATTACAATACATAAACATGAAATTGTTAAATGAAATAAAAATGTAAACCTTTAACATCGGTCATACAAATGCCCATGTCATTCTCATTTTTAAAAGTAAAATCCAGAGGTGTAAAATTCAGGTCCAGAGAGTAAAAATCCTTCCCAGGATTTTGTTCCAACTGCCTGGCTTCTCTAGTTAGATCAAACCAGGAGCAGAGCTGTCTAGGTGGTTGGAACAAAATCCTGGGAAGGATTTTTACTCTCTGGACCTGAATTTTACACCACTGGAAAAATCACAGTACTAGGATGTAGTAATAATGATATTTTATAATAATGCTAATAACAACAACAACAATTATAATAAAATAATAGTTGCATTATTAAAATGAGCCATTTTGAAAATCAATATAAAAATCTGAATACTTTATAAGCATGAATTTATTAAATAAAATATAAAATAATTCAATATTTAAATATTTAACTTAAGCTGCACAGAAGCCTTTTTGAAAAAAAAAAAACAACAGAAAAAATGATAATATTTCATGATAATACTAATAATCAAATAACAATAATAAGAATAACATAAGAATACTTTATGATGAACACGAAATGATTGATTTTATATGATATTCATTGTTAAACATTTAACATAATCTGATAAACATTAACAAAAACCGGCAGTGGAGCTGCCACTTATTAAAGCTTCAGGGCGTCTTTGTTCTCTCCCATCTGTCTCTCTTTTTGCATTGTTTCACACTCTGCTTTGTTTGTACAGTAATGGCACAGCGGGGCGATTTGTTCCTGCGTCGGAGGTTCATAAATCCTCCATGTTGTTGCTACGCTGTTGCCGTGGAACTCGCTGTGAGTGACTCAGGCTCCAGTTCAGCTACATCAGAATGATGGAAGACCCACAATAAATCCCTGTCAACCATAAATCTGCTGTGATCTCACAAGGACGGATCTGGAACTTGTACGCTTGTGCTTGGATGCCCATGAAGGCCGTCTATCACGTGTGACAAGTCATTGTATGCTGTGATGTTCAGTACAAGCCAGAAAGCTAAAAGTGCGAGTAGAAGAGTAAACTGTTTAAGGTGTCCATGTCAAACAGAAATGTTCTCATTTTTGAAATAAAATAACAGTACCATCACTTCCCAGTCCATTTATGGAAATTAAGCTGCACGGAAGCCTGTTTGAATGAGTGATGTCACTCAAGACAACACAGTTATGGACGCCTACAGCAGTTTAGCTCCATCCATTCATGCTGACATTATAAGGAGTGTTTCAGCTTGGACTGCACATTGTATGAGGCACAATATAGGACGACCAATCAGAACCGAGGTAATGTACAGATCTCTGTTGTCAGAACAAACTTGTTTTTCAGTTTTTGACATAATTTGAAAATACTTATTGCCCTTTATATTATGTGTCTTTATATTATATAATTTCATGATGAATGGATAATTAGCTATATATATATATATATATACACACATACACTGCTCAAAAAAATAAAGGGAACACTCAAATAACACATCCTAGATCTGAATGAATGAAATATTCTCATTGAATACTTTGTTCTGTACAAAGTTGAATGTGCTGACAACAAAATCACACAAACATCATCAATGGAAATCAAATTTATTAACCAATGGAGGCCTGGATTTGGAGTCACACACAAAATTAAAGTGGAAAAACACACGACAGGCTGATCCAACTTTGATGTAATGTCCTTAAAACAAGTCAAAATGAGGCTCAGTATTGTGTGTGGCCTCCACGTGCCTGTATGACCTCCCTACAACGCCTGGGCATGCTCCTGATGAGGTGGCAGATGGTCTCCTGAGGGATCTCCTCCCAAACCTGGACTAAAGCATCCGCCAACTCCTGGACAGTCTGTGGTGCAACGTGACGTTGGTGGATGGAGCGAGACATGATGTCCCAGATGTGCTCAATCGGATTCAGGTCTGGGGAACGGGCGGGCCAGTCCATAGCTTCAATGCCTTCATCTTGCAGGAACTGCTGACACTCCAGCCACATGAGGTCTAGCATTGTCCTGCATTAGGAGGAACCCAGGGCCAACCGCACCAGCATATGGTCTCACAAGGGGTCTGAGGATCTCATCTCGGTACCTAATGGCAGTCAGGCTACCTCTGGCGAGCACATGGAGGGGTGTGTGCGACCCTCCAAAGAAATGCCACCCCACACCATTACTGACCCACTGCCAAACCGGTCATGCTGAAGGATGTTGCAGGCAGCAGATCGCTCTCCACGGTGTCTCCAGACTCTGTCACGTCTGTCACATGTGCTCAGTGTGAACCTGCTTTCATCTGTGAAGAGCACAGGGCGCCAGTGGGGAATTTGCCAATCCTGGTGTTCTCTGGCAAATGCCAAGCATCCTGCACGGTGTTGGGCCGTGAGCACAACCCCCATCTGTGGACGTCGGGCCCTCATACCATCCTCATGGAGTCGGTTTCTAACCGTTTGTGCAGAAACATGCACATTTGTGGCCTGCTGGAGGTCATTTTGCAGGGCTCTGGCAGTGCTCCTGCTGTTCCTCCTTGCACAAAGGCGGAGGTAGCGGTCCTGCTGCTGGGTTGTTGCCCTCCTACAGCCTCCTCCTCGTCTCCTGGTGTACTGGCCTGTCTCCTGGTAGCACCTCCAGCCTCTGGACACTACGCTGACAGACACAGCATTCCTTCTTGCCACAGCTCTCATTGATGTGCCATCCTGGATGTGCTGCACTACCTGAGCCACTTGTGTGGGTTGTAGAGTCCGTCTCATGCTACCACGAATGTGAAAGCACCACCAACATTCAAAAGTGACCAAAACATCAGCCAGAAAGCAGAAAGGTACTGAGAAGTGGTCTGTGGACCCCACCTGCAGAACCACTCCTTTATTGAGTGTGTCTTGCTAATTGCCAATCATTTCCACCTTGATTGTCAATCAGTGTTGCTTCCTAAGTGGACAGTTTGATTTCACAGAAGTTTGATTTACTTGGAGTTGTTTATATTGTGTTGTTTAAGTGTTCCCTTTATTTTTATGAGCAGTGTATATATATATATATATATATATATATATATATATATATACACACACACACACACACACACACACACTCATATATATATATATTTATTTATTTATTTATTTATTTTATTTATTAATATATTCCGCTGTTGTCGGAAGAAAACCTTGTATTGCCAAAACAGTAACTTTACAGGAGAAGGAAAAGACCTACTTTACTTTTAATGTAAGTCAATGGAACCAGATGTTTTTCTGAGTAATTTTGGGCCATTTCTTTTGGTCCATTCATTGTGAAATTTACATGCAATATAAAGGACAAAATGCATTTTCAAATTATGTCAAAAACTGAAAAACGTCAAAAATGGAGATATGAGGTTTTCTTATGACCAAAACTACCAGAGCTGTAGTGAACCTGCCTGGTAGAAGATACGAGTATATTTTACTTTTGCCAAGGATCATGATTAGAGATTTGCAGAAGATGCTGGCATTTTGGGACCACCAACCTGCTGAAAATACCAGCGCAGACAAACATGGAACTCATGGTTCCATGAGTTGCTTTAGCTGGTCACCTAGCGTGGTCATGATGGTTGATCAGCATACCAGCATCTAAAACTCAACATCCTGCTTTTGGTGGTGATCAGCCAGGCTGGTCTATGCTGGCTTTTCTATCAGGATAAGTCTCCTAATCCACAATTAGACACCGCCTCTAATCCAGTAAGTATTTGGATGGTGTGCCAGATGTAGGCTTGTCCTTACATCGAATTACAAATGTAGTTCAAGGTGGGCTGGGTGTAAAAAGAATGACGGCCATCCAGAAAAAAGTCTTGCAAACTGTTAAGTATGATGAACGATCTGTGATCTTTTGGGACTGTTTTGCCTCTAAGAGCCCCGGGAACCTTGACATGATTAATAGCATTATAGACTCCTTGACTTTTCTGCCAGAAAAGCTAAAACTGGGTCACTGTTGGACCAAACGTCTTCAGGGGAACATTAAAATGTAAGAAAAATTAACGACATGGCCCCCCTAAGACTGAAAAATGCAATTTGATAAATTGCATGTTTGTACATTGCAATAATACATTAGCATTTGGCTCAAGGTTGCCTCTTCTGTGTTCTCTACCACTAGCTGTAGGTCGACAGTGACACAAGTTTATGTGCCAGAAGCGAGAACACTGACACACACTCACACATACAGGGACCAAAGGGGACATGTGC